>NW_025335922.1:5860431-5917352 GCF_004798865.1 Varanus komodoensis
GTTGATGGGCACTGTAGTTCAAAACATCTGTAGGGCTCCAGATTGGGGAAGGTTAACATAGAAGATGAGGACTTTAAAACAAATATATGGGATTCTTTTGCTGCTGGAAATGTCCAGTAATGTATAAACATCTTCAACAGAAGTCACAATAATTCTAATGTATTAATGTAATTGATGTAAATTAATATAATTTAATTCAACAGCAAAATATAAGCCGCGCCGTTTCACCTTTTAAGTTCAAGAACATGAAGTGCTAAACTAACAGCTAGAAGCATTCCTGACGAAGAATTGTAGCTGCTTTATTGCATGGCCATTCTTCTTCGGTAGGCCGCTCCTCCTCTAGCTAATTAAGTGTACTTACTTGATGCGATGTAGTTTCCATTACAGCCCTATTCAGATGATCGAGTGGGGGGGGGGGATGTGCAGAAAACTGCTGTCAGGCTGCCAGTGAGGAATCATAGCCTTGGTTCAGCCCTCAACTTCCAACCTCATGCAGGGAACTATCTACATACATACATAGTTTTATTGTCCATTCTTTTAAAGTTGTTTTAAAGCAGTTTTAAATGTCTAGATGCTCTAGGTTTTGTATGGTGTTACCATGCTGTGAACCTCCCAGTCAGCTTTTGCTGTTTCGTGGTACCAAACTGTGTAGTACGAATTAAATGGAATTAGAAGAGCCAGGAGGTATTGCTCAAACCCTACCCGAGCCACAGACCATTCAAATGAATAAGATTTCTATCCCACAGAACAGCTACCCTATCAGTAGAGAAGTCTACAACAGATCAGTAGGAAAACCCTGCACAGTTTCAGCCATGCCAATTTAAAAGGGATTAAAGGGAAACAGTAGACATGACTTTAAAGGAGGGGAGAAGCAAATGCAAGAGTTTAAATAGCCAGCTTTTGAAAAGCAAGCTTCAGTGGCTTAACTAGGCTAGGCAACATCTTGATTTTTCCATTAAAATAAGAGGGGCTTAACTTGTTGTCCCCTTTAGTTACATGACACCTTTCATTTCAAACTGACAGAATGGAAGATTTAAGCTAGAGGTACTGGCCTCTTTCAGTTGAAAGCCAAATTCCATTTCCAAGAAATTCACAGAAAACAGAAGAGGCACTCCTATAGAGGGAGAATGGATAAAATTCCACCATATTTTTAGCTTAAAGCTCTTGCTGCCAGTATCCCAGACATAGGAGCCATTTCAACCTTCCAGAATGGGGTAAAAACTACACAAAAGCTGCTGCAACCAGGAGAAAGGGTCATGGGTATTTATTTATTTATTATTTATTTATTAAAACATTTTTATGCCGCCCCATTCGCCGAAGCCTCGGGGCGGCTTACAACAATACTAGCTAGGGAACGAGGAAGACTGGACTGACCCCAGGCTTGAGGCTCTGCCCCGTGATTTAAGCCAAGACAGACAGCATCCAAACATAAGGATCAGCAGCCAGACACATACATGTATTATGACAAAGCGGATGGCAAAGGATCATAGCAGAGATGACAGGTTTAACACAGCAGTCCATCAACACATCTGGTCAGTGGTCACCACTGCAGCACCTGCAAATGCCCCATAATCTAGCCCTCCAGATGTGACAACTGCAACACCCATTCAGAGGGTGCAGGCAGGAAAGGCTGGACTGGTGCAATCATTATGCACCACTGTAGCCTCCCCATAATTTTGTGGCCAGATATTCAGCACTGAATGTTCTTTTGACAGGAGCTCTGGAGAGTTCACTTCCATTATGACTTTTCAGAGATGGATTTAGAAGTAATTTCTTCAAGTATGCTGAAATAGTTACAATTAACTTTTTTCCATTTATATAGAACCTTCCTTCTAGAAGGGATCTCCAGGCATTTCAAATGTCTTAAAAAGCAAGCCCATCAAAACAGCTTGGCTCGCGCCTGTAAATTCAAGTGGAGTTGCTTGAAACATTACCATACGTCCATGGCATTAGGCATAAATGCTTGCTTCACTTTTTCCAAGCCCTGGCTAGGACATAAAACTGAATGTCAGTGAAATGTAATGGGGTTGATGGGCAATCAGACAGCTGGCAAGTTTGGCACTGCAGTTTGGAGGGGAAAAACTGGAAGCCAGTCGCACAGCACTCAGTTAGAATGAGGCAGACGCTTAGCAGCTTCTCAGGGGAGCAGGAGAGACCGAGGTCTGCTCAGCTAGATGGAACAATCCACGTAATTGGTAGGAAATTCCACAGGGTTCTCCTCTGTTTCCATCAGGAAGCCATATATTTCTCTCAAAATGAAGCTGGGCTGGGAATCCCCTCCCATGAGGCTCTCATTCCACAACCTCCCTGGAGACCAGGCCAAGAGGCTGCTTTCCAAATCTGCATCATTTCCTACCATCTTCCAGAGCCAGTCTTCCCCTGCCTTTAAGGAATATGTTGCTTAACATGTTGCATTAGTTGCTGAGGTTCGCCCTCAAGCGCAAGTTAGAAAGTTCCCACCCGCACATAAATAGACGACACAGGAAACTCAGTCTGGATCAGAACCGTGGCATGGAGGAGGAACTGATGCGGTCAGGGGTGAACTGTCCACTGCCTCGTAGTGACATTGACCAGCTGGCTTTGAAGAGAATTTGAGATTGCTTTGGGATCGGAACCTTAGGGCAGTGTCCCATGTAGAACCCACTGCAGCAGCTCGTGCTTTTATTAGCAGTGATCTGGTTTGAACACTGTGACACGCAACATGGGTAAGCAGCCCTGGCATCTGAACCTGGGCCATTTCCCACAGAGTGACAGGTTTTTTCCCCTCAGAGGGGCTGTCACCAGATTGTGAAAGGTGATCTTAAAAAAAGAAAAAGAAATAAAGGGGGGAAGTTTGCAATGAGCCGGGGGGCGGGGTGGCTTGCAAATGCAACAGGGGGAAGAGGCGCCTGAGTTCCAATGTCTCCGAGATACGCCCTGGAGGCCCACAGGGGAAGGAAGGGGAGAACAGCCCTAGCTAGGAGCATCATGTGCTCCCCTGCAAACAATCTATATCCACGGTGGTTATTGCCAAGGTAGAGTCGAAAGATGTGCACACCCAGCTGTGGCCTTAGGGACCCCATACAAGAGTCCCATCTCAGTGGCCTCAACACAGGAGCCAAACTGGATGCTGTAGGTGTGAGAATGGTAGGTGGCCTTCAGTGTTCAAGACCCGCCTTCCCTAACCTGGTGCCCTCCAAATGTTTTGGACTGTAAATCTCACCACCTGACCAACTGCCACGCTGGCGGTGCCTGACAGGAGCTGCAGTCCAGAACCTCTGGAGAACACCAAACTGGGAATGCCGTTCTGGAATCTGAGGCTCCCAACCCAAATTTCTTAATGAAATGTACAGAGAATGCAACAGATACAGAGGGAATGTACAAATGTAGGAGCCTGGTCCCCAGGAAGACCAGAAGGATTAAGAGTGGGACATCATTCCATGGAGAAATAAAGGTACTTAAAATATAGTTCCAAACAAAGCATTCATTTAATCTCCTGCCAGTGGATGTTCACTGGATGAGAGTTACCGCTTTGCTCTGTGCAGCATGACACAGCCGTGTTTCTTGCTGCGATAGCTGCAATTAATCATTTTGGTGGCTGGATGGAGGAAAAAGGCCAGCATAATTCAACTATCAAAAACAAGAGTCTCCTTATCACAAAGGAAACCCGCCCCTTTCAACAGGATGCAAGAGAGACAGCTGAAGCTTCATCACCTGAGAACTATCACTTCATGCAAGTTGGCTTTTTAATGACAGCCATGTCCCTTATTACACTTCTATGCAGATTGCAACCAGATAACCGTGAGATTAGATTTCATGGAACCAAACCAATCACAGCATCCTGCCCTTCTTCCCAGATGAACTCAATGCCTGCATGTCTGGAAGAAGATAACAACACTGATCGCATCAGTGCTGACCTTAAAAAAAAAAAGCAGCTCCGTTTGTCCTAATGAAGTTCCCAAATTAAAGCAAGAGGTAACTTAATGAGAATTAATCCAATTTCTCCTCCCCGTCATGGTACTAGAGATCCCCTGGAGTACTTGGAAATCTCAGCCTCACAATCCAACTCTATTCTGCATACAGCCAATGTGGAAAGCCAGGGAAAGCTATGGGAAAGGTTTTCTTCCAAAACCACTGTGGCATAATGACTAAAGAGAGTAAGAACTGCAAATCAGGAAGCTCTCCCTACCCCTGCTTCAGAGCCCAGCTCTGCAAAGAGCTCATTAGGCAGCCTTAGGAAGGGCACGCTCTCTGCCCAGTCCTCTCACCAGCAATATGGAGGATGATTATGCTGGCTTGCCTTCAAGTTGCACCTAGATCAATGATTTCTACTAGAAGGCCTCCAGATGTTTTGGCTACAGCCTCATCAGCCTCAGTCAAGGATTATGGCAATCCCTAACATCTGGAGGGCACTGCTTGCCTAATCCTGATCTAGATTATGCACAGGAAGAATTTTTGACTCTTAAAAACATTATACTGGAGGTAAACGCTTTGTGCTCCTTTAAATGTTTTGGTCTGCACCATCCATCATTCCTAACCAGCCCAGCCAATGGTGATGGATGATAGGATTGTAGGTCAAAACACCTGGAGGGCCACACTGCCCACCTCTGCACTAAATAACTGTTTAAATATTATCCTCTGCTTGCTCTTACATTCATATAAATCTTTTGCCTCTCAGTGTTTTTTGAATATGCATTATATAAGAGGAGGGAGGCAATGGAGTATCTACCAGATGTTTCATACTACAAACCCATAATCTTTGGCCATTAATCATGCTGGTTGGATCTAGTTGCCTTCCATAAGTTCTGGACTACACCAAGCTGCCATGACTTAAGAAAATGGGATATAGCTGAACTTAGAAGAAAAGACCTAAGTTTATCTAGATGGTTTCACGGGATGGGTTGGCTTCTCTGGGGAGAAGGATTGGGGAAACCACATAAGAGATTGCTAGTCTACTCCCACGTGGCTTCCCCATTTCCCCCTCCCCAGAGAGATATTATATTTTCATGGGGTCAAGAAAATCTCTTTCTTACACACATACACACAAAGGAGAACACATAGAGACATTCCTGGTCCAAAAAAAAAAAAAGCCTGAATGCACATGCCCAGATGAAAGTCTCCAACCAAAAGGGAAGAAAATCATCTGGGACATACCTTCTGAGAGGCACAAAAGGAGTCCAACACATAATGCAAAGGCTTTGATTCCAAGGGATTATCAAAGGCTGTACATCAGCCTTCCCCAACCTGGTAGCCTTCAGAGGCATTTGGACTGCAACTCCCAGAATCCTCATCCAGCAGGAAATTGACTGGAAATTCTGGGTGTTGCAGTCCAAGAGTGTCTGCAAGGCACAGGGTTGGGAAAGGCTGATGTACATGATGCATCACTCCAAGCAAAAACCAACCAGCAACTGCTCATCAAGTTTTTTAAAAAATATTTTTATAAGGAGGATTTAAATTGTGAATGCCAAATGTGGTTTTGGCTTAAAATACCATCTTTAGTTACAAATGAAAGATAGAACTGAAAAGATTACAAATATCCAACAGAAGCTAGGTACCAAGCCCTTTATATGTGCTTAACACAGGGAGTGTTCCAGGACAATTGACCAATCTGAAACACAAATGGCCCCGAAAAAAAATGCAATGACTGGGCAAATTCAATAAAATATTGTGGCACTAAGAGGTCGTGCAAAAAGTAGGCATGCCAATATCATTTGGCATCACCAGACTACAAGCTTGGATCAGCTGCCTCAGCATGGCACTACCAGCTCAAAGCAGAAACATGCAACCATCTCATAGATTAATATATTGTTTATATTGTTTTTATATTGTGATTATTTATTTATTGTGAGCCGCCCTGAGGCTTCGGCGAATGGGGCGGTATAGAAGCTTACTAAATAAATATACACAAATCACAGCAAACCTTCAGCCGCAACATTCCCACAGCTATGTTCAAAGCTAACCTTCAGCCATGACAAATGTGCAAGAGCTCTGCTCAGAAGCAGCTGCTTTTTAATTTCCGCCAGACTTCAGAGGCACCCATGGCAACAGATAAGAAAAAGTTATCAAAAAGAAAGCCTGACACAAACAGCCAGAAAACCCCGAGGTTCCACTAAAGCCTAAATTCTGCCCACCTCTGGCCCAGGCTGTCTTCATATAGGACAGTCAATATACATGCACCTTTACATTGTACTGATAGCAAAAGAGACAAGTCATTGCCCCAAGGAGCATACACTGACAGTGCGGGAGAACAGATAAGAAATGACGAGTTGCAATGACAGCAGCTATGATTCTAGAGCCGAGGCTTTTTTTGATCCATACACTGGCTCAGTTTTCTTCCTCTGCGGTGTGGGAACCTTTTGCAGCATAACAGCCCATATATGCTTTCAGGGGACCTTCCAAAGGATGTATGCCAGAAGTGGGTGGGAATACTGCATAAAGTGAGCAGGTTAAAATGAGTCTGCAGAGTCACCCCACCCTCTGTTCCATGCACAAACACACGTGCTTTCTTGCAGAGAGCAGTGTAGTAGCAGCAGGACTCACAGAAACTTTTTTTTTAAAATTCACTAGTCCTGTCCATCTTACCTGCAATCCTCCCAGTATATGGGAGATGAATTTTCCTTACAACAATATATTGCAGCTTGTTGTAAAGTTGGTTTTTTTGAGGGTGGGGGTGGAGGTTTGGTCTTGAATGGATCACTAAGATACATTTGCTTTAAAAGACGACCTGCTCCTGGTTGAAATGAAAATTGCTGGAACTGCTTGTTGATAAGGGTCAAGACCCTGACTGCATTTTCAGTCTCTCCTTGCAGGGAGGCTATGCACATTGTCCTGATGAGCAGCTGCCCTTCAGAATTTGCCACTGCATCACTGCTTACACAACCAGTCAATTCATGCACACGCATGGGCAGCAATCAATTTTTTAAAGCTTCCACTGGCTACCACTGAGGCATTCGAAAAATCTGATTGCTACACAGTAGATGAGGGAACAGAGGGCTGACCATGGGCCAAAGGCACCCCATCTCTGTTCCACTGCCTGTGTGTGGACTTTAGGATGTTTGTTTACACCTTGATCCAAAGGGCCAAAACAGACATTAAATCTAGCAGGTTAAAAAGTTAGTTTTTCTTCTTTAGAGTGGAGCACACAGGTCTAATCAAAATCTTAAAAGCATCCCTTTCAGTACAGTCTCAAACTGTATTCAGAGGAGTTTGCTGCTAAATACAGATTTTCAACAAGGTGTGTTTTGGTCCGAACTAGCCCAACTCACAGGGCATTTATTAGCATGTCCAATGTAAATTAACTTCTGTTTCCCTACAATAGGGTTTACCTTTTTGTAGTGTTTAGGATTACAGCTTTCATTTAGTTTGTGGCTTGCATCCTTTCCAGCGCTTGCTAGACTTTATAGAAAAGAAGCTGCAGTCATTTAGTGCAGTTGCTGTCTAAAAAGTGCCTTGAGCTGTGAGTGAGATGACTTTTCCTTCTTACTTACCAAAGTCAAATGGCAGCTCTGAGCATGATAAAAATGAACTTGAACTTCCTTAATGGTATGTGATTGCCACCCAAATAAGCTCACAGACATCATAGCAGAGACTGTTATGCTCTCCTAAGAACAGGTATGAATCTTCCACATGTTCTGGATCTGCATTTTCAAATTACTTGAAAATGCAGATTTTGGGTTTTGCTTCAAATTTAGAAGCAAAATCCACTGACATGGCCAACTGGACAATGTAATTCTGCAAAGATCTCCAATCAGCTATCATATCCACACAGAGCAAGAAAAGTTATGTTCTTACATTACATTTATTTATTGGATTTTTATCTCACATCATTAGTCAGAAATATGCTATTTACTTATGTTACTGTTGCTGTAGGAACAACAGGCAAAGCTTTCTTATCAGCTGTGCTAAATTGGCAAGTGGCAAAGATTTTTCTACTGTGTTCTTCTATGTAGCGCATCAAAGAAGGATGGAAGGCTGTAGACAGCTAATGATAAAATGAGGTCTTTCTTCTCCTAGCCTCCTTTTATACTTATTGACACAGAAAAACTAATCAAACACCCACAGCTAATGGAAGGGGCATGGGAGCACACACATGAAATGTGCCTCTGATCATTTCAGGTGGAGAGGAGAAAGTTTGCCAGGGCGGTGCTGGAAAACTCTCTTTCCAAACATCTGTAGATAGAAAGATAAGAACATACTGTTTAACTTTTACACATTTTTCAGAAATGTGGGTACAACAGAAAGTGCACACATACACAGACGCTGTAACACACACAGGCTTGCTGTAACCAGTGTCAGTTCTGTTTTAACAGGCCCACCTAAATATATGGAACTTAAGTTATTAATAATTATATATATGAATTATAAGTCCCATGTGTGTTAATAGGTGAGTAGAACTAACATGGGTGCAACCCAATGGATTCAGTTGAGCAGGCATTTACTTCTGTGTAAACATGAACAGGATTGTACGCTGTTCAGGCCAAGACAAAGGTAAGCATTTAAAAGTCCAGTGCATTCAGTGGAAAAGAAATGAGCATTTACTTACTTCACACCACTACCCTTGAAAGTAATGTGATTTCAACTGACTTAACCTTTGACTGGAAAGGGCCCTAGAGCTTGGGTAAACCTTACCCAACCTGATGAACTACCCTTCATACAGGACAAACACACCAACCAAAACTACGAGATCTCCCTGAAGTCCTAAGTATTGGCTCATTTCCACCTGTAAAAACCTGGGGAAAGGAAGGAGGGTCCCCTTAAGGTAGCCAAGCCTAGAAAAGAGGACAGGATTTATAACCCCAGCCTGAAAATTGATTCCTAATCTCTTCCTACAGCTGTAACAGGAAGCCAATTGCTCTGCGTCTGGCAGGTGACGGTGCTAGTAAACCCTCTCTGGAAAACAGGGGCTGTGGCCAATGTTAGTCCTGTGTAGAGTGGACCCATTCAAAGAAATGAGAGTCAAGTTAGACCAACACTGAAAAAACCCATTAGTAGAAAGGCAAGGGAGATACTTTACATGGAACAAAAATATATCCACCCCTTCTCCACACGCATCTCCATCAAGAGGAGAAGCTGGAAATGTCTCTGTCCTATTTGAGGGCAGCAATGCCCTGTGCACTGGGGCACACAACTTTCTCCTTTGCACTCCACCTTGTGAATCCAGAATAACTATGCACGTTCCTCTCCCAATCACGAATAATTAAACATGGATTCATCTTCACCTACAAGTACGTCCCGCTGTGGTGGTTCTTTGTGCCTAATGCACCACCTTGGGTTGGCTCTAAGGTTAGTCCTACTCAGAGTAGACCCACTGAAATGAATACGCTTGCTCGACGAAGGTGTCCTGAGGGCGCGCGTTGGGCGACGCTAGCGCTGCACCTTATCCCTACAGCGCCTCTGCCATGCTGGCTTCGTCCGTTCCAGTCACTGGGAGGCGGGTGGCAAATAATCTCGGATTAATTTCAAGACAGAATAAAAGCACCGGCGGCACCGGAAACCAAACCCGAAGGGAGCGAAGTGCATTTCAGATGGTGGCGTGGGGAACAGAGAAGAGAGAAAGAGCTTTTTGTTCCGCAAGTTTCGTTTCTGAAAGAAAAATGACTCTTTCACGTCCTCGTTCCCGTCCTGAACACACGTGAAGTCAAAGCGCTTCTGACTAAGATGGAGTTCACTTTCAAACCTGCTTAGGACTGAAGCCTTAGACTAATTCCGAGTGTAGGACTCTCAATTTTACTTTGGGAGTGAGAGGTGCTTTTTCTGCAAGCGGTCGCTGGGGGCGGGGGGGGGGATCCGCGTCTGCGGAGGCATTCGCACCCCCACACCCGGGTGCTCTGCCTACGCGAAGAAGGTGCGATCGTGCGCGGGCGCGCCAGGTCCCAGTTGGCCAAGCAGGCAAGCGCGGCGGCAGCCTCCTCGCCACTAGCTGATGCCCTCGAGATGTTTGGAACGACAGCGCCCAGCACCGTTGCTTCGATCGGTTGGCTCAGACGGGTGGAACGGGAGTCTAAAAACATCTGGAGGACACCAGCTGGAGAAAGTCCGGGCTTAAAGCATGGCTTCTATGCGGAGCCTCCGGGCCTTTCCCGATACTGTTCGCTGCCGCCGCAGCAAGAACAGCAGCGCAGCTGGGATTTCCTCCAAAGCTTGTGCGCACATGGCCAGCAGGGCGAACCGGCGAGAGTGGAAAGTCCTTATCTTCCACCAGCAGCCGCCGCGCCGCGGCCGTTTCCGATGGTCCCCCGCCCCGGCACAGCTCGGTCTGGCCGTCACCCTCTCCGGCTCCAGCCTGGCAGGCGCTTCTCGCCACCGCCGACCCACCCTGGTCCTGTCTCCCCTGCATCCCCCGGGCACTCGCCACCCTTTGGACACGCAGCATCTTCCCCGCCACCATCCGCCGCCGCGACGGGTGTGTTCCCCGCTTGTGCGCCCGGCTCCGCCGCAGACGGTCAGGGCGCACAAGCTCAGCCGCGCTCCGCCTGGTTTCCACGCGTCCGAAGTTAGCGGCAACCCGCCTCCCCACCCGGTTACCTCCACGTCAAGTCAAACCACCGGAGGAGACGCCGCGGAGCGGGCACAGAGAGAAGAGCCGCCCTACCTGGATGCAACATACTTTGGAAATAGAAGATGACCAGGGCGAAAGATCCCAGGCAAGTGACCAGAACCATCCTACAAATCCTGTTCATCCTCATTACTTCCAGGAGCGCCTGCTTCATGGCTTTGTCCCGGCGGGGAGGCGGGCTGCGGGGCGCGCCGCGCCCCACACAGTCTCTTTCCAAAGAGTTCGGGTGGGCAAGAGCCGGAGCCGCACGCCCAGCAGTAGCGGCGACCGGCTTGGATAGGCGGCGGCGGCGGCGGCGGCGGCGACAGCTGCTACCTCCTCCCTTTGCAGCCGCTCTGGAGGATACCTTGGGTAGCAGCTTGCAAGCGCTACTTCATTTGGCTGATAGTCAGTCCTAGGCTGGGAACTACCATTCGACCCTCGGCAAGAGGGAGGGAGACGAGAGAGGAAGTGTCTGCGCACAAAGCGGAAGACAAGGAGAACTTCGGAGAAGGTCGGCTTTTAATACAGCCCGCCTCACCCTGCTGGAGAACGTGGTCGCGCCCAGCCGTTCCCCCTAGGTGTCCCGTTGCTTTCTTCGCGGTCCTAAAAGCGCCGGGTTTGGACTCCGAGTGATGCTGCGGTTGCCGCCGCGCATAGCGCGGGCGGAGTTGGAGGAGCAGAGATATGATCGCCGAAGGGAAAGCAGTCCGTTTTCCATCCGCTAATTAACAGAGCAAAATTACAACTGTTTGTTCCTTTGCAGTATATTTGTCTCTTTCTCTCGAGTCAAAATAAAAGCATCTCACAGGGGCGTGCGAGATCAGTAGTCGGACGACAGTCTCCGTCCTTAAGTTTACATGATACACAAGGCCAAAGGGATGAGGAGGGAGGAGGAAAATGCATGCTTGGGGCACCTGTTCTTAAAGTTGCTGTTCTTAGGACAACCAGCTGAGATGAATACAGCTCAGGCAGCCTGATGAAACAGCTGCTGCTCGATGACAAAATTCTAGATTTGGAAGGGAGCTTAGAGAGCATCTAGTCCAACCCCCTGCTCAATGCAGGTTCTACACTACAGGACACAGTTACAGCATCTTTAGTGGCCATCCAGGTTCAGCTTCAACACCTCCAGTGAAGGAGAACCTTCCATCTCCTCAGGTAATTTCTTCAACTGCTGAACAGCTCTTACTCTCAAGGTTTTTTCTAAGGTTCAGACAAAATCTGCTTCTCTCCCATTTCCTCACCTTGATTCCAGTTCTAGCAACAGATCAGCTAGATCTGTGGTTTACTTCCCCTCAAGAGTCTTGTCTAACAAGCAGCTTGGTCTTACAAAGTTGTTCCAGTTTGATTCTCTCACATGTGCATTAATAGACTTGACTCCCCGGTCAACTTCCGTATCACTGCAGCCTAGAAAGAGGAGGAACGGCTGGAGCAGATAAATGGGCTTAAGGGCACCCCATTTTTCCCCACTAGCAGAATATTTGCTTTGCTTGTTCCTGTTGAGCAGTGCGTTGTTGCCAGCACTGAGTGTCGAGTTTACACCTCCTGTTTTGCAGATTTGCCAAGTGCCCAATGTCATGCTCCACCTCTGCCCTTCTCATTCTCTTGTGTTGCTTCCCACTGTTCTCCTTTTGACCTTCAATTTTTTGGAATATTGTCCAATGGTAAAACAGCTGGAACGGCAGAACTTCAGAGGCAAGGGTGGAACATTTAGATTGCCAAAATCCAGACCGATTTTATTTATGTGAACACTTGACATTATGCATGTATACACATATGCAACATTTGGTATAGTGGTTAGTAGAGTGCTTGACTAGGATTGGGGATTGGTTCTGATCCTCACTCCAGCATATAGCACATTGGACAACCATTAGCTCCCTGCTAGCCTCCCTCACAGGGTTGTTGTGAGGCTAAAATGGGAAGAAGTAGCATGTATACTATTTTGAGTTCCTTGGAGGAAAGATGGGACATGAATAAATACTATTGTTAAGGGAAGTACACAAAAGGTGTAAACAGCGCTGAGTTTGCTTAACTCTTGGTCACCAGATGAGCACAACACTTCCATGGAGAAGGTGGCTTATGCAACAGTTAAATAAGTTCATGGGTTATGTGAAGACTGTTTAATCCTCACATAAGCCACCTTTGCCTGGTTTGCACAACACATGAAGCTCCCTGTCCCAGCTTGAATTGATTGGGAGGTTTGGAACAGTTAAAAGAAAGTACTTCATCACACAGTGCATAGTTAAACTATGGGATTCACTGCACAGAAAGTAGCGATGGCTTTAAAAGGGGATTGGACAAATTCATGGAAGAGAAGGCTATCTGTGGCCACTGGCCTTGCCAGCTATGTGCTGCCTCTGTGCACACACCAGGTGCTGAAGAGCTTGGGCAGGAGGAACACTCGAGTCCATCCTGCTTGAGGGATCCTGTGGGCAGCTGGTTTGCCAGCCTGCAAGAGAAGTGCTGGACTGGACAGACCACTGGTGTCATCCAACATGGCTTTTCTTACATTCTTAGAGAAATTCAAAAGGCTGCCCAGCATGGACAGCAACCTGTCCTGACTCATGATCATATGAATCTAGAAACTGGTGGTTACCACACATCTGCTATCAAAGATATTCAGGGTTAGGATCAAACAAATTCAGGGTTAGGATCCATTTGGATCAAACAAATCCAAATGGAGACAAAAGCTGTTTTTCCTGCCCAGTGTTATTTCAAAGACAAGCCATGCCCGAGATGGGTGGGCAACCTTACTTCGCTCACATTTCTCTGAGCCAGTGTTATGCAGGTTTTTAGCATCATCTGAACAGTCAAGATAGGTGAATTCAGAAATAGATCTCAGGCAGACTTGGTTTCTAAACCATTTATTTGGCGTAAATGTCAATACTGGGCACAGGGAGAGGAAAAGATCAGAAGGATATTGAGGTTGCAACCCTATACCCATTTTCTTGTGAGTCCCATTAAATTCAGCAGAACTTATTTCTGATCACTCATGCAGAAGATTGTGCTATGATATGCTAACTTCTATATTAAGGATCCTGCCTGCATATGTTCTCATAAGTTACTAATGCGTTCTTTCTTCACCAGTGGATGGTACATATTTTTTTTCAGTTTAAGTCCCTTAAAGTAAGGCCCTTGAACATTCTTCTCTTTATCAACAACATAGTTTGAGGACTAGCTTCGTAGATGCAGCAAGACATTACATGTTTATGGTTAGATGGGAAAGAATGTGGAAACATTGCAAGTTCCTGATGCCATTCTATCATGATGGATACTTGGAAAAAAGCCAGGCAGCTTACGGTTGAGATATACTGAAATTTCTAGGCTGTTTTTCTTTTCCTGTGCACATAAAAAATGCAGTACACTGACCCAATGGGGTACGCAGCCTTTCACAACTGCCTTCAGTTGGGACACAAACCCTATTGCAGCAGAAGATTATAAAATGAAAAGACAACTGGAGAAGTTTCTTCATGGCACCCATTTCCACAGAGGCTCATTCATTTGTAGTTCCACGTGGAAAATGCATCAGGATATCCAATCTGATCTGAGCCCAGACTAGTCAAAATAGACACACATTCATAGATATACACACACAGGCACCAGGGCACGTGCTTTTGCCAAATTGACACAGTTCATTTCTCTTTCTTGATTCACTCAGTACACTTTTGCCATTTTTCCATTGCAATTTGCAAGTCCAGGACACCTTTTACAGTTTTACAAGGCTGGAAGAAGGCTAATTGAAGTAGAGATTTATGGAGGAGCTAAGGCAGCTGCTATGAATACTGTTCCATCCAACAATGCCAGCTCTAACCTGCTTGCAATTAATTCAATTCTGTCTTATGGTGTGGCATCACATGGGTGAATTCTTTCTTCAGATTAGAAGACTGTTCCAATTGTGGCATAATGTAATGGAAATTTTGAAATGCAAGCAAGCAACACGACAATCCCTATACCTATGTTCCTAAGGAGAGTCCAAAAATCCATCTCTCTGTGTATGTGTAAAAAGGTACCACTTCGGTGGGCAGGTAACAGCGTTCCGTGCAGTTCGGTGTTTAGTCATGCCGGCCACATGACCACGGAGACTGTCCGTGGACAAACGCTGGCTCCCTGGGCTAGGAAACGGAGATGAGGACCACCCCCTAGAGTCAGACATGGCTGGACTTTAATGTCATGGGGGAACCTTTACCTTTCATGTGTATGTGCTTGCATGCATACCTGCATGAATGCTGTGTGTATGTCAATTGTTCATTCAAGACCAAGCCACCCCAAACACTCTGGATTGCAACAGGCCTAGCTCACAAAAATAGACAGTTGCTAGGAAAAATCTGCCTCCTATGCTCTGGTGGATCAGGGAAGCCTGAGGGGGATGACAGATGACAACAGCATCCTTGTTAGCTAAACAGTGCTGGAGTTTTGCCCCTGTAAGCCCTATTCCACTCCACAACTTCCTGCTAGCTCCTACCCCAAACTTTCCTACATTTTCACCAGCCAAAGGTTGCTATTCTCATTTCAGGAGGGGAACCACCAAATGGACCATGGGCAGGTGAGGGGGAAATGAGGTTTGTTAGCATGACTGGATTCACACAAACCAACAACCCATTGTTTAATAACAACCCATGGTTCAATGACAACCTATACTTAGCGCTCGAGCGTGATTTATTGTGTGAACCCAGCCACTGGAGAGCTACTGTCAGTCAGAGACAGGGGAGACCACACCAGGTAGGCTGGACAAATAAGCTGCCTTGGAATAAGGCAGCCTTGGAAATCCATAGAATGTCGACAAAGCTTGGCAGGCTAGTGTAACAAAACAGAAAAAAAGCTGGGCCACTTACCTTGCTAATGAGGGGAAACAGGCCGTCCATCTTCCATTTGCCAGGGCAGTGCCTTGGAGAGATCCTATGAATTACAACAAAATAGTAAGGATGGAGCTGGAAAAAGATGACAGCAGGGGCCAAATATATCTCTGTATGACTGGATGATCAAGCAGAAAGAAAGGAAAAGATGCACGGTCCTCTTCCTTGGATAAAATCAGTGGAGTCGTACATGTGTCTGCTCAGATCATGCGGCTAGTTTGAAGATGTGAGATGCTGGGGCTGATGCAGTTCTTGGCAGCCCCACCATCCAGTGGGGATGGAAGCCACTCAGCTCTGCTGTGCAGTGACTCTCCTCCTTGATCTAAGGTGCAATCATATGCAAGCCTAGCAGAAAGAAGCCCCTCAACACTGTGAGTTGTCAGACTTTTTTTCTGCCTAGGTTTGCATAGGATGGCACCTCTAGTCATGCTGAAAATGCACTCTGCGACAACCCGTCACTGCTTTATATGGCGTGCTTCAGGGATAAAATCTGGTGTGAGTTAAACCAATGTAGGCCCTGACTGTCTTGCATATGATTTTGTCCTAAATACTGCAAAATAGTCCACAATTAGTAAAGTTGAGAGTTCATGTAGAGTAACTGGACTGCGAAAAATCCCGCCTTCCCTGAAACAAAACAGATTTTTGTTAAATGTAAACTGCAGTTTAAGTGCTGTATTCTAAGCTGGGATGCAATACCAAACCACCTGGTGTCAATTCATTAATTGTGCATTTGAAGCTTTTTAACCCTGCTTGTTAGCAAACAGGATAAAATAATAAAGTAGGGAATGTGTTCAAGAGTAGTTTATAAAGATTAATAATAAAATTGTCTTTGCCCTCAGTCCATGAGTCACAACACAAGGGGAAAAGGATTGGGTGTGGGGGGGAGGAAAAGAACAAAACTCAGTTTCCAAACTCTAGTTACATGGACACAAGCGAAGTTATCGGTCATCAGGATTCTTTCCACAGGGCAGCTGGTACTAGTTGGCCTTTTGGTGGATTTCCTTCACATGCCCTTACCAATGTTTCCTTCACATGCCCTCTTTGATCTTCTGTTACGTCAATCTTTTATTTTCTGATAAGAAAGGGAACGAACTGCTTGTACTTTCTGTTCCTCCTCACCCCTTCTTTTACAGAGACACAGTGATGTACATGGTACACTTTTTCCAGATATAAATAATTGCTAATTATAGGCACATTTGTACACATGTGTAGGCAGAAAAATGTCCTAAAACTGCCAAGACACTGGGAGATGCAGGATTTTTTCTGTCTGTACTTGCATATGATTGTGTCCTAAGTACTGCAAAATAGTCCACAACTAGTAAAACTAGAAATAACTGCATTATTCTGAGTTAAAGATTTGCAGACCTTGAGCCTCTGAGCCATTTTAAAAGTTTTTGCCCAAGTCTGGAACTTCAGCCTTTCATCTGTAAGCCGCCCCGAGGCTTCGGCAAGGGGCGGCATAGAAATGTTATAATCGTCGTCGTCGTCGTCATCATCATCATCATCATCATCATCTGGTGTATTAACTTTTACCTTGCTAAGAGTCAATAGTGTCCTTAGCACTGTACAGTTTTCTAGAGACAGAAAATCCAGAAAGTGCTCTTTAGCAACACCTGTGAAGTAGAGACAGGACCTGTGTTACCAGGTAGTTAGAACAGCCTTCACCAAGCTGATGCCTCCAAGGTCATGCTGTCTCAAGATGACAGAAGTTGCTCTCCAACACACTGGGCTGGGGCAGCCTGGGTGAGTGATGAGGTAGGACCAGGGAGGCTCAGGACTGCATTTCATTAATCTCACCCATAGAGCAATCTTAAACGTGATTAGACCAAAGAATGTCCTCCAGCTCCCAGCAGTCTCTGGCTAGCTGGAGAAAGCTGGGAGTTGCAGGACATTTTTATATCTAAACATGCATAGGATTGCACCTTTAGTCGGTTTTCACTACAGTGAGGGAATCTTCTATTTCTAGTTAAATCAGAGTTAGTATTTCTAAGCTTGCACTTACACAAATACAATTGCATATGCAAATGTTATGCACATTGGAGTCATCTTTTGTCTTTACTGGGTTGGTGATGGATGAGTGCCCAACTCAGCAGAAAGTCAGATAAGGACCACAGAGGAAGGCTTTAGTCCAAATCAGAAGTGGGCATCCCTGCATCTGCCTTTTGCAGCATCTCAACTCCCTGGCCATAGCCTGAAAGTGCATGATGCAGCAGCCTTGCTAAAGCTCCGCTGGTCTGCGTCCGGCGAGTGCTTGGATAGGAGACTGCCCAGAAGCCCAGTGCCTGATGTGAATGGAAATCTAAATACACAGTGCATGGAATTGCAGCCTTGGTCTTTGATTTTTATTCTATGTTAAATAGTACCAGGAAGTTGCAGGAGGGGGAGGGCGCACCACATGCATTTGATCGATCAGCAGTTGTGATGTATTTGCTTTGCCAGAACTGTCAAAGAGCTAAAACTTCAAGAGTAGAACCCTATATTGGCTGCTGACCTTTTCTCTGAGTAGTTTCTGGCTAGGAAACACTGGGCCTTTTTTATTTTTCTCTTTTCTCTCTGGCTGGGGCAAGCTGGGAGGTGTAGGATTTTTCCTAAACATGCATAGGATTGCACCCCTAGGCAGCCATATGGGGTTGCCACTCTTTCAATGCTAATCCTTTACATCAGTAAGAGAGCTGCAGAAATTCATCAGGTGCAGCTTACTTCCACTGTTGAATTTCAGTACTGGGGAAGGCAGCATCCATTGAGCTTCTGCAGTGGCTGAACACACAAGAGCCCTGCCAGACACCCAATAATACCTTTGATCCAGACTTCAAATCAGGAGGGTGAGACCGGTGCTCATTGGGATTATTTACGCCCAGCAGGACAGGATAGACTGCTCTGCTGCACCCCGTCCAGCAGAATCTATTTTCTAGGACTGACCACAACACGCTCACAAGGGTTCAGGCAGCTGCAAAGCTGCATGCATGATGGTCGCCTGCCAGGCACACCTCGGCTGCCGCAAGGTGGCTCTTTCAACTTTGCGACTGTGCTAAGCCTTTTCAAAAGCCTGGAAGCTTTAATAATTCAGAATCTACACTTTGATTGTAGATAGTAAATATGTTCACATAACCAGTTCTGGAAAACTGGGTGAAGATGGTTCCTGAATTTCAGGAAGTGTTCTGCTTTGAAGCTAATCTGCTCCACCCTGAATCCTTGACATCAGACCCCATGAAGGGAGGCTTAATACTATTTCGGCTTGCGGGGGTTTACTCAGCCTGCTCCTGTGGATTTAACAGCAAGTGGATGCATGCAAGCACTGTGAATCTGTCCTGTGGCATCAGCTGTACTTCGGTTGTGCATCTGATGCTTGCTGTTCAAGTGCTAAAGCAGCAATGCCCAGGACTCCTGTGTGATTGGAAGAAGCCTTGAAATAAGTGGCCTTATCTATTTTTCTTTGTTGCATATTGGTTGCTTATTGCTTCACTACTAACAAACCGGCTTCTATAGAAATGTCATGGGTGAAGGGGAAATTGGATTGATGCACATCCTGAAAGTTTCTTTCTCCTTTTTAGTCCTTTAATCTTCCCTTTAATTTTAAATTATCCTTTATCGATGGGGAAAAGAGCTCAGAGGAAACATGCCATACAATATGCATCTTCCCATCAGTCTGTTCATAGAGATCAACAACCCAGAGTATGGATTTAATATGGGCAGAATATGAGTGGTCATTGAATCATGGGCTGTCATTACATTTGAGCCCTGAACTGTGGTTTAATTATGATTTATTAACCAAAAATTACCCAGGAAGAGAACCTATGGTTTGTTCTTGGCTTGTGAATATTGGGTTGTTCATGTTTATCAACCCATATATAAACAATAGTATAGGATTCTCAAATATTGTAATCACAATTCAATATAAACTATGATTCAATAGCAATCCATACTCAATTCATGCTTCAGGTTGTCATTGTGTGCGAACTAGGTTTATGGATTGAATATGGGTTGCTGAATAGTGTGAGCTCTGGGTTTTGCTATCCATGAACAACACAGGAAGTGCATCCATGGTTTGTTGCTGCGTTATGAAACTGGGTTGTTTTAACTATGAGTTGTTATTCAGTGTGAATCCTGAAACATGCATTGTTTTACCAGGTTAAGGAAGGGGTGGGCAAAAGTGCCTAAAAATGACAATGAAAACAATGACAGCCACTCTACATGATAGAACTACAGCACCATAAAGAAAACTGGAAGCGGGGAGAGAACAGGCAATGCCAACAGGATGTGACTCAGCCTCCTTTCCTCCTTGCCTTCTCCTGCCAGCCATGCTGGAGTTGTAGGACTTTTTTCTTTCTCAACATGCATAGGATTATTTTCTCCTGGTTCGGAGCAGAACCTTAGCAGCAAAAGTGGGAGGGAAATGGAACAGGAAGAGCGCTGTGGGTGATGGGAAGTAGGTGATAAAGACAGGACAACTTGTGTGGTTTTCAAGGTTTTATTATTATTTATGTCTTTATATAGGGCTTTTCCAGGCAGAAAACCTTCCCCACTGTGTTTCAAGACAGATTAGAAAATTAAAAACATAAACAAGTACAAAGATAAAACCCCTGAATCAGATCTACCATTAGGCAAAGCAAGGCAGCCACCTCGAGGCACAGATGCTGGAGGGAAGAAAGCTGCAGCCAGGTGTGCTGTCCCATTGTTGGTACTGAGGTGACTCTTACCTGCCTGCTGCCCAGCTGCAGCATGTGGTGTTGCACCAGCAGATGCCCTTTCATCCTTTGTAGGGTGGCTCTGGTTGAAAGCTGCTGGAGGACCATCTTCTGCTTGAAGGCATCTTCTGACTTGGATGACCAACCTGTCCATTTCTGAATGCAAGATAAAAACCATAAGGATGGTTGCCTAGCAACTGTGAGCACCTGGAGAGCAAACTGAACAGGTGGGGACACCTCTCACTTGGCCCATCTTCCACACTATGGTGAGATATGGGGTACTTCTGCTTGAATATAATACCCTTCTAAAATGGCACATAAACATAAATTATCTGATTCTTTTCTTATGTGAAATACCACCCTCTTTTGTCCTCTTTTTGTGACTCAGAGTTGGTTATGATAGTCCTTCACCTCAGACAGGAAAATGCCTTGGGCTGGTCTTGGCTGAAGAGAGACCCTTCTTCCCAGTATTACGTTTTCTTCTTGGGATTGGAACCACCGAGGGAAGGCTTCAGATCCAGTGTCTAAAAATGTCACGCCATGGTTTATTTATATTTTCCTCGGCTTGTGACAATCCTTCTGTCAAAGGCCAGCTGACAATTCACAAAGCATGTGGGTGCCCAGACGCCATGCGCCCACACACACACACACACACACACACTCAATAAAGCCAGACTTCCTGAAGAAATGAGATAATAGATCCCCTCAGGTGGTCTGGAGTGACATTTCCTATAGTAGTAGGACAAATTGGAAGTGATTTTCATGGCATTCTCCGCCCCCTGCTGTCTTGCATTGAAAAGGTCAGCTCAAGATACCATTTTCTTTGTGAAAAGGCCATAATCCTATGCAGTAAACGGAGCCGCTGTTTTGAACCCCTCCCCTCTATCTGATTGGACATTTGTGTCATTGTATAAACATGGTGCACTGACCCCCCTACACAGCAGGTATCAGTACATATTTAGTCCACTGGGAGCTGGTATCATATAGTCATTGGAGCGTTGGACTGGGACTTGGGGGATCCTTGGCCGTGACTTTAGGCCAGCCACTTGCTCTGAGCCAAACCTACCCCACAGGGTTGTTGTGAGGATAAAATGGAGTAGAGGAGGACTGTGTGGGCTTCCTTGGGTTCTTTTCAAGAAGAAAAAAGGTGGATTTATACGCAATGTAATAATATTTATATGCTTATAGCTGTTGGATTCTGGGCTGCAAGCTCCCTTCTTATTCTTAAACTCTTTGTTCTTTACAAAGCAGCCAACTCCACGTGTACATGGTCACAGATGCTAATTTTATTATTGTTGCTTTAAGTATGTATTTTCTGTTTCTAGAACAAAACTGAGCCATTTCCCAAGTCAAATTTACCAATTGTGAAGCATGGAGTGATGAGGAGGAGATAAGAGAAAGATTGGTTATATTCTTCATAACTGAAGTATACATTTCAGTTATATCTTTATAACTGAAGTTATAAATCTTGTAGGACTTGGCCACAAATAGCTTTACCTGGATCATGTGCATAGTTTATACTGACCTAAGATGATTTAATTAATTGACCAAGAATGTGCCTAATGAATGGTGCTAACATATCATATGGAGCAGATGCGTATGTCCTTGCAAGAAATAGCTTGTCGTTAAGTGCCATCCAGTCTTCTCCAACTTATGGTGACCGTGTGAATGAACACCCTTCAGAATGTCTTATCCATGACAGCTCTGCTCAGCTCTTGTAAGATCAAGCCTGTAGCTCCTTTATGGAGTCAATCCATTTCTTATTCAGTCTTTCCTCTCTTCTTCTGCCTTTGACCTACCCTCGCATGATTGTCTTCTCCAGGGATTGTTGATCGCTCATGATGTAGCCAAAGTACGACAGTCTCAGTTTTTCCATTTTTGCTTCTAGGGAAAGCTCTGGCTTGATTTGATCCAGGACCCACTTGCTCGTCCTTCTATCAGTGCAGGGTATTCACGAAGCACCATGTTTCAAATGCATCGATTTTCTTCCTGTCACCTTTCTTCACTGTCCAGCTTTCACACCCATTCATATAACTTACAGCTCTTCTGCACCTTCAGGGGTCCAGCCAGCAGACATTCAGCTGCGCACTGGTGCCTTTTCTTTTTTAATTATAAACATCCACTCTCTTCGGTTAGGAATTGCATGTCGTACATTTGGAGCGCCACCTAATGGAGGCATATGCAATGTACAAGAAGCTCGGTTTTCAGAGAAAGGACCAGAAGCGATAATTCTTAAGTGTTGTCTAATCGAGGAGCACAGATAATATCGTAATAGAAGAATAGGTGAAGATCAGTCCCAAGGATTGTGATACACTCCAGCTTTTCACAGATTAAAATAGAGACGATCTTATTTCATCATACCAACCTTATACTTACACCAAAGATCATGGCTGAAGCAGGCTTTTTAATTGTTGCATGATTTTATCTGACTTGGGCTTCCAAAGCATTATGTTTCCATATTCTGAGAGTAAGGGCTTCCCTTAAGAAAAGAAAAAGGTAATGTTTAATCTTGCAATGAATCCGGTTACTACAGAGTAGTTGCTGTAACGTATTTTACCACATTTGCTGTCGGAATACATGGCAGGGGCAGCCCAAGACATTTTGCTATATGAGGAAAGAGACAAAGAGGTGTGCCCCACTGCACCAGTTCCAGGTAGAAAAGAAAAGGGATGCAGAGATTTTGTTAAATCAATGCTGTGTTTCGTGGATTATCAGCTGCCTTTTGTTCCATCATCTGCTCATGGACAGAACTGGATTTTTTAACCAGAATGTTGTTCTAATTCCCATTAATGGATCAGGAAAAATCCCCAAAGTGACAAAGCAATCTGCAGGTAGGATCGGGACAATCCCTTTGGGAATCCATCCCTCTAGAATCCATGGACTTTCTCCCTTGCTCGACCCAGTCCTGCAAAGCAAGCCAAGCCAGGAGAAAGTCCACGAACACTTGCAGACCCCAGTTGGGCAACCAGCAACCTTCCCCAGCTGCCATTCCCGGTGGTCAAACTGCCTCCCTGCCCACTGCCCATTCGGTCTCCCGAATGGTGCTGTTTGCTCAGCACATGGGGCTGAATTCCTGGCAAGTGCTCCTGGGCATGTTTCCCACCAAGTAGACCAAAGTCTGGGAAGCCAAAACTAGGAAATCTGGTGGATTTTCAGCCCTGCATGTCTATGGAATCTGCATGATTCAGAAAAAGCCAGGGGCAGAATGGAGTGGGAATTTGAAAGTATCAAGCTTTCTTTAAATCCCTGAAACTACAAACATTGCAACTTGACGAGCTAGAAAAAACTTATCCGGACTCCTTCTGATTCCCATCTAATTAGAAATCTGTGGTTGCTGCGTGCTGTCAAGTCATCTCCAACTTAAGGCAATCCTATAAATGGGTGACCCCCAAAATGTCCTATTCTTACTACTGTAAACTCAAGGCTGTGGCTTCCTATTTACAGAATCTACCCATCCCACATTTGGACTTCCCTTCTTCTTCAGGCTTCAAGTTTCCCCAGTGGTATTGTCTTTTCCAGTAAATCTTGCCTTCTCGTGATGTGCCCAGAGTACAGCAGCCTCAGTTTTGGCATTTTTACTTCCAGGGAAAGTTCAGGTTTCATTTGATTCAGGACCCCCTTGTTCATCTTTCTGCCGGTCCAGAACATTTACAAAGCTCTCCTCCAGCACCACGTTTCTAATGCATCTGTTTTCTTATTGTCCGCTTTCTTCACTATCCAGCTTTCACGCCCCTGCATATTGATCAGGAATGATTTGGATGATTTTGGCTTTGGTCCTCACTGAAATGACCTTACATTTGATTATCATTTCTGCAAATAGAATAGTCCTCCTCCTGCATCTTCAAGCTCTGAGTTTTTCCTGTTTTCCAGTTTAAACACTCACTGATTCGCTGAGGCTAGACTGATATCAGACTGAGAGTGGACATCCTGGTTCAAATCACTACACAGTGAGGAAGTTCACCAGGTCAGCCGCCATCTCTCAGCCTCATCTTCCTCACCTAGGATGGCCAAGTGTCTTGTTTTACAGAGGACAGTCCTTTGTTTCATGGTTCTGTTAGAGGACAGTCTTCTGCTTAAAGGTATCATTTATATTAAGGGTTATCCAATCCAAAGCAGATTTAAAGATGAGGAACTGTAAGAAAGCAGAAGCCTTGAAGTTGCTCACCAACAGTTGACATCTAGTAGTAAAATGAACAGACACTGTGGTGAGAGGTATTGTTTTTCTATTTAAAGCATAGCAATTATGTCTAAAATAGTTCTACATTCTTTACATCCATACTTACAAACTAACATGTGCAATTTTTGTGCAATGCTGTCTCTTCTTTTTTGTTCTCTTGGCAATGTGCTGTTAGCCTCCCACCCTGGCTTTTGTGAAGCTGAGATTACAGGGGTCCACCATGTATGCCAGTTTGACCTCCCTGGGGTGTATAAATGTAATCTATGAAAATGAAACCTGATCTGAAGGACTACAGTCTCCTTATTGATCAGATCTCTGGTGAGCCTTTTACATTTCAATCAACTCAGAACATCATTGCTAAAAGCAAATTGGTCCTTGGTGTCCATCCAGATGTTAATAGAAGGCCACAAGGAGGACATGAAGACAACAGCATCGACTGGTCCATGTTTCTCAGCTTCTGATATCAAGAGTCATACTGCTCCTCATATACTGAAGGGACTATATCACAATCATTGAGAGCTTTACCTCTTGCGAGCCTCAGGCAGAGACCTTTTTGAGACTGAGCTGCAGAGTATGCTACACCAATGGCTTCCAGCCGTGCAGCACGGGTGTTGGATCAAGCTGTGTTGGATGAAGCCAAAGGTCGCTCAAGTCGAGGAATTTCCTCCTGCAATGGCTGTAAGGGGAGTGTGAATTTTAGCTTCTCCTCATCTGATGTGACCTGTTGGTTATTTCCTACTTGGGGGATGTCAGCAGTCAACTGCTGCGTGGTACACCAGGAGTAACCTCTCTGTCTCCATCTATTCAGGCTAGATGAAGGCTCTGTCTCCAGCCTCGGGGCACTCCAGATGTGTGGGACTGCATCTCTCATCACTCCTGACCACCAAGCCCAATGGCAGTTGCAGGCCAACAGAACTGGAGTACACCAGGTCAGGGAAGGTGGCACTAAGCAAACGCTATCTACTCTTCCATCGGAACGTTTCTCAAAACCAAATCTGCAAACATTTCCTGGACCGCTATGGCCAGCTCATCTGTTCAGTGCTGCCCCATTCCTGTGCCAGACCACAGCTGTTTCCTTTCTGCACACTGATGCATCGGTGTCCCTTGTGATCATTGGTGGCCAGTTAAGCCTTAGAAAATGGAACTGGAAGGCCTAATTTCTTCCGCAGCTTTTATGTGGGACTGCACTGAAGTCAGCCTGAGATTCTGTTGGTGATAAGGACTGGCAACAAGGCAAGCAGCGCAGCTTGTTCTCTGTAATTTGTTTTAGCTTTTTCATGTGGAAGTGTGAATGGGCATCATAAACCAATTAGAAACAACCAATGGGCATTAGAACATCTCTGCTACAAGAGAAACAAAGCAATTGCATAAATACACATTTTCCTGTGTCTCTTAATTCCTCCACCAGAGCATCTTCTAAATAAATATCTTCTAAACTACTACATTGTGAGAGAAGCAGGGAACAGCATAATGTGCAATCAGTAAATCCGTGCATAAAATGAATAAATTCATATTCCTAGTACCTTTCTCTTTGCATAAATCAATGAGCCCAGATTTACATACCAGCTTGAGGAGGTAGTCAGATAGAATGCATCTGTGTTGTAACTTTTGGCACAAAAGTAGAAGGTTCACATTAGACTTGGTTAGAAATTGTGTTACACATTTTCTTACCTGCAAGCAATGTTGTTTCTATCCAAATGTGTTTAGTCTGAAAGCAGAAAACAATATTTGATTAGACAGAAAAACTGAGCTCAGTGCTTGCTCCAGGTCTGGGAGGGCCTTTGGGCAAGCCACCGTCTGTCAGGGCCAGCCCCACCATTAGGCTGAGTGGGCAACTGCCCCAGGCAGTGGTTGCTGGGCAGCGGGGGTGGTCCCAGCTGTTTCCTCTCTGATGCGGGTAGAGCTAGAAAGGCTGAGCAACCTCTCCCGTTCACCCTAAACTAGTGAAGACCAGCGCATGTTGTCCTTCCCCTGAGGTAGTTCCCTTCCCTCAGTGAGTCCATCTTCTCACCAGCCTGCTGCTTCGTCTCTTCTCTTCCATCATTTTCACCACCTGCCTGCTTGGTGGGCAGAGAGCCACTTAGCAGATGGGAAGTGACATCAACTGCTCCAGCAGAGGGCAAACCTAACGTATTCCCTCAAAATAGGTGACATTGGCCATGACTGCACTTGCATTGGTATCCTCGCTAGAGAATAGCAATTTCCCCAGTACCTATTGTCACCGAGTGCCATTATCCTTATTCCACAAGGTGTGTGGCATACCGTAAATGGTTTTGTATATTACAGAGCAGGGATGCAGAACCTCGGAGCCATGGGTCAGATTCTCCCCATCAAGCCAGTGCTGTGGATGCATGGCAAGCACTCAGTGGGCCCCTCCCTCTGTGACTCTCCCTCTGCATCACCACAGGCGCAAGCTGCTCTTTCTGCGCCTCCTTTTTCCCATAGCTGCTCCCACCTGCTGAGGCCACTGAGTCATTTATCTGTAAGCAGAGAAGAGCATGCATACCTCCTAGATTAATGACTGGCACATCTTATCTAGCTCTCATAGCAACTTTCCAATTGCCTAGTGGAAAGCTGCTGAGCATTTTGATCAAAAAGAGGAAAGGGAACCTATGTACCAACCATGGCAGATCACATTTCATGTGCAGGCAAACAGGTGACCAAAAAGGTCTTCCTCAGAATGCTTATGAGTGGCTTGGAACTATTCTTACAAAATGCAAATCTCAGCAGATAGCAACATGGGGTACTAATTAATTTGTGGAGCTTACTAAAACTGCTGATTCTCTGTAAATGTGGCATGAAATATATTTGGAGGAATGTGGCTTGCTTTCATTGAGGAATTTTAAAAAAGTTAATATCTATTAAATCAAGAACAGAACATGAGCTGAATACAAAGCCTGACAATTTATTACTTTTTGTGCCTTAAGTGTGATTTGCTATTGAGCTATTCGTTCAGCAGGCAAGGATGCCTGGTAAGGTAACTTTCTGAAAAGGACATTGCTACACTCAGGAAACACAGATGTATAAGGAGTCTTTTAAAACCCCAAAAGAAAAATTATGTGAAAGCCCTATTTCTATTCTTTTTAAATGTAGGATTACTTTGTTTTGAAAGCGTTCTTACACAGTCCTTCTATGGCTTCTGTGCAGCACCTGAGACCCCCTGTGAGATGCTGAGGCTCTCCCTTCCGTGGTTGAAGTCAGAGTTCCAACCATAGAGGAGATCTGATCATGGACATTCCCAACTCTTCCTAGGTTGGTGTTGTGACTCCAGAAGAGGATAGGGAAGGACAAATGGCTGTACTGGGGACTCAAGTTGAGTGACCTGCTCCCAAATCCAACTCAAGTTGTGTCAGTGACTCATCTCGGACTCGACTCAGGAGCAATGAGCAAGTGACTTGACTCTATTCAAGATTTCTGTTTTACCACCAAGTCGCTCCAGGGTTTACCATGAGGCAGGATATCACAGAAGGGAGGCATGAGCACAGAAGTGGCGGTGGGAGGGATGGAGTTTCGAGGGGCTGGGGCAGGACAGGGAGGAGGGGGCTGCAATAGCAAAGACCTGTTCTCCTCTGCAGAGGAGGGCAGGACGTGTTGCAATGGAGCCAAGCTCAGGGAACCAAGGTTCAGTTTGGATGCCAGGAAGTACTTCCTGACAGTTAGGACCCTGAGGGTATGGAATGAGCTTCCACAGGAGGTGGTTGAGGCCCCATCGGTGAGGGTGTTCAAAGATAGGCTAGACATGCACATGGTAGGCAAGTCATGAATGGAGCCGGCTGGAGCCGGGATTAGACTAGATGGCCCGGGAGTACAGAGGAACTACTACTTCTTGTGATTTGGAGGTAATACTTCTGTTAATGCATCCCAAAATAGTATTTGCCCTTTTGGTGAGTGCATTGCATTGTTGGCTCATATTTAGCCTATTGTCCACAATTATTGTGAGATCTTTTTCAGTTTTGTTGAGCCACACATTCCCCATCTTGTATGGATGAATTTAGTTTCTCTTTTCTAGGTGGAGGACTTGGCACTTGTTCTTATTGAATCTCATTCTGTTGCTGTCAGCCCAGCATTCAAGTTTATCAAGATCACCCTGGATCTTCATTCTGTCTTCTAGGGTATTTGCTAGTCTACCCACTTTTGTATCATCTGCAAATCTGATTATCTTTCCTTGTACGTCCTCATCTAAATCATTAATAAAGATGTTGAAGAGCATTGGGCCCAGGGCTGAACCCTGTGGCACCCCCTAGTTACCTCCATCCAGTTTGAGAAGGTGCCCTTGGTGAGTGCTCTTTGTGTCCGATTTAGCAGCCAATTTTGGATCCACCTAATCATCATCATCAATCATCATTCACAGGCACTTCTGCCTTTAGCATGAATTTTTTAAAAGCCAGCTAAGTTGGTAGTCACATCACATCTTGCAGTAGTCAGAATTTAACTGTACGGTGTGAATTAACATGTCCTTCTGTGTTTCTTTAACCCCCCATGGTTCACCTTCATTGGAAGTCCCCAGGTCTACTTCTGGCCATCCTAGCTTTTAATGAGGTCAGATTTTTACTCATGGGGTTGTCTAGTTATTGTTCCAACTCGGGCAACTATGCATTCCATGCCATTTCTATTAAGGCACAAGGCCAAAGTTTTGTTCTTCCTAACAGACCTGCTCTTCCTCAGAATAGTTTCATACCGTATCTACTCACCAATTTGAAACCAAGTTGAATGGGCGATCAGAACACTGCCTTCGAGGCACCATCCAAATGAGGCGATATTGTACTGTGCACAAAACTTTTTCAGGTTAGGATGTAACCTGCTCTAGAGAAACCCTGCAAACCGATTTCTTTTAGATGAGTAAGTCATTGAAGAGTACAGCCTTGAAGCACTGTTAGACCTGGTCCCTGACTAGGTGCATGGGTTGAGGTGAGCTTGACCAAAGCATTTATTTACTCTCTCACATGCACGTGCATGCGCACACAGAGTCCAAAATGTTCTGCAACACGGATCTGAAGACTCACCCAGAGCTTCCATGACCCCTGTCTATTTCAGAGTCAGGTCATTACCACCAAGCTCCAGCAGGTCTGGCATGTACATCAGAGGCTTACAAGTTTCTTTAAACCATACTCTTTATCAGGTTCCAGCCCTGCAAAGTCTGTGACTCAGCCAAATTGAACAATTACTGGAAAAAGCTGCCAAGGGAACTTCTCAGAATAGAATTGGCTGTAAGATACAGCCACTAAATAGGCTAAGATCTGTATCTAATCAATGATTAACATGTCCGGGATTTGTGGCGGCAGCTGCTAAGCTCACCTTATTGAAAGAGGAAGTCTGGTCTGGTTTCTTAGAGCAGAAAGAGGCATGTGCAAGTTTTGCTGACTGCAAACACCAAGTGGAAGTTTGTAATTCCAGTCCCTATTTTGAAAATGTCGTTTTTGCATTCCAATCTGTCTCCATGATCAAGCTACACGTGGTCAGATGATCAACAGCCAGTGTGATCCATTTTTCAAGGGTGGAAAGAGGGAGAATGACATCTAGTTCCCACTCCCTCAAAGGCTGATTAATGCTTTCAGCCATTTTCTGACAGAGGCTTTGCATGTACAAGCCTGGCAGCCGGATTCGACTATGAATTCTCCTTGGCTCAGCTTCCATTTATATGATTTTTTAAAATCCAGCTCAGGTTAAGAAAGTTGGTACCCATGCATGTTCCCTAGATAGCCTGTGGGGAATAGCTACTGGAGCCATGCTGGCAAGGATGCAAGCTTTAAAAGACAAGCAGTGGTTTTTCATGCTGGCATCCTTGGTTTTAATGCATGCTAAACTGTGGGCAGATTGCCAGAGAGCACTAATGGGTCCAGTGCATTGCTACCTATACAAAATGGCAACTGCTCTGCTCTCCTGGAGCATAAACCAAGAACCTCTCCGGATGTCCTTTGCATGGACTGCTAGTACAAAGATGTCTCTCTCCTTGTTAGGGTTCTCAAAATGGAGAGAGTCCTGCACTCTTAACCACTACACCACACTGGCTCTCATCTGTCAATAGGAAGTGGCAGGAAGAGCTCTCAACTCCTGCTGCCCTGCAGTCCCCTCTACCACAAGAATGCTGCCCCTATGTCTCCAAAATATTATTTGGCCTTGGGGCTGCAAAACAGTTCTGTGCCCACTCTAACCAGCTAATGGGAGCAACCCCAATATATACAGTGTGGCTTGTACAGCTGCTTCCCAAGGTAATGCCATGGTTACTTGGAAGGGAAGTTACTTGCTGTTCCCTAGAACATATCCTACAATCTCTCTGAACCACAGGAAACTCTTTCTACAAAGGGGACATTCCCTTGGGATGTAATTGTTGGAGGGTGCATGCCAGGGGCCCAAGGTGTTAGAGACAAAAGTGGACAGGACTATATCCAAGGGAGGATTGTGATTCCCATGTAAGTAGGGCTTGTTACCCATTGCAGCTTTTATAGGAAGTTTAGATGATGCTGAACTAAAACTGGGTCGAGGTTCAGCCCCATCAATTGCGCCTACAATGCTCAAAATCAAAGCTAGAATGACAAAGGAGCCCCAGTGACATAGGAGACACTAGTTGTCCTGGCCATACTTTTCACTTGCTTTTCCTCCCACTCCAGAGAAATAGCCAGGGGAAGGAGAAAGTGCCTGCGGAGAGCTGGTGAAGTTATGTGCAGGGCTGTGTTTGGTTCCAGGGGCAGAGCTTGCCCACCTATGCATTATTAAAACAAGTTCATGTATGCTGAAGTGTGGGAGAGCAAATCTTAAGCAATCACATTGATTTCCAATAGACCAAGAAATAGAGAGTTTACTTTTGTTTTCATAAAAGACAGAAAATATATGAACATCGGGAATATTTGGGAAACACTTCAAAGAGTATCTCAAAATATATATTTATCTTATAATCTGTCATATAAATAATTCACACAGCATTATAGTGGTATGGGGCTGTGGGGGGAATATTTCACTCAGCCAAGGAGTCAACACCATACTTGTATTGATACAGGTTCTAAAAAGCAGCAGAAGTGATGGAGTATATGTTCTTTGACTTAGGGAGTTGGAGTAGCCACATTGATCAGCTGCTCTGGATAAATAAGGAAGGTTAAGTGGAAGCTTCTGTAGAAAAATGTAATCACTCCCCTCATAGGCTTGATGGCTTGTTTCTCTGTGTCTCTGTACAAGTCTGGAGGGGTGATGCATTGCCCACTACAGAAGAGGGCTTTTGTAGGCATGATGCAACTCTTGGGGGGAGTTGCGTACCATGTCAAAGTGAGGATATACCCAAATGTGGGGTTCTCCTCATTCCAGAAGAAAAAAAGTCAAGTCTCAAGCTGTGCCGACAATTTTTCCATCACTGCCTACCAGGTATCACTGGTTTGAGGCTGTGACTTCATGGAAGCACCTTGAACGATGCCTTGCTAAGCAGCACCTTGATATGGGCCAGTCCCACCATTGTACCAGTTGCCATTCTTCACCACCGGTAAGTTAGCAGATCCCATTGCTCTTCTCTCACCGCATCAGCTGTGGAGGCTTGTTGAAGAGAGCAGATGTCAACAGATGTTGCTGTCAGGATTTGCTTCCCAGTTGCTTCCCCTCTGCCCTTCCCGAGTGGGCAATGGTGATGAAAGCAAGTCTCTGGCAATGGCTAACAACAGTGGGGAAGCTTAACCTCAGCATCCGGATTGAGCGATCTCTTCTCCTGAACGCTTTGTTATAGACAGTGTGGTGAATACCTGGAAAGCACAGATGAGGGAGAAGAACAGAGATGACACTGAGACGAGTTAGGACTGCTTCACACTCCACTCCAGTGCTGCATTGACTGTCCTGAAAAATGAGTTTTACATGAGCCTGGACTTGCAGAGATACAAACAACTTGGATTTTATTTTGAGACTGTTGCTAATTCTATTGTTATTGTGATTATTAAAACTTCTTCTTTTTGCAAATATCATCTAAGACGACGAAGAAAAAACTTGAGGCAATTTACTTTGAAGTTAAAACATACAAAAACTTGTAACAATTTAGAACAGCTCTAAACAATTATCAATAAAATAGCATAAGAAGCATTGCATTTCCAGAGCTTCTTTGCTAGGGCTCATTACAACTCTATTTGCATTTTAATTTGACCAGGGATGGGGCAGGGAAGAAAGAAAGACACCCCCATGCAAAAGCTTTCTACGCTTTATATTGTAAGCACTGTTGCCCTCATACAAAAGGAAGTAGCCATTCTGGCTAAGGGGTGAGATAGAAATCTAATAAATCAATAAAATGTTAAATGGAAATCATGTGACTTTCTGCCTTAGGTACCTCTTATCTTTAGGCTCCAAAAAATTCCAGAAAGTGAGGGGAGGGGTGACATATTCTACGGAGAACTAATGAGCAGCTACCGGTCTGTGAATCAGAAATTATTACTCCATGGATGGATGAAAACCTACCCAAGATAACAAGATCAAACGCTTTCTTTGAATAAATTGTACTAGGTGAATGGGTGTGTCCAAGCATTCTCTGCATCTCTAGTTAAAGACTACGCATTCAAAAGGCAAGCTATGCATATACAATTCATCATAGGTGGTGTTGTGCCCATGGGGCTATTTGTTTATACACATTAGGAAGTTTCAACTGGCAGGAAGAATCCATGCATACAATTATCACTATTCCCAGCACCCCTGCAGTTGATGTTGGGCAGTAGGTCTCATCCCTGACCATGGGCTGGGCCAGCTAAGGCTAACAGGAGTTGGAGACATACATCATCTGGAAGGTGGCAGGTTGCTCATCTTGATCTTCATGCTAGTTCCTAAGTGGAATCACGCAGTGGATGGGCACTTTGTAACTGGTGGGATTGCTCCCTGTGTTTGATGTGCAATGAAAGGTAGCAGCGTCACCCCAGATAACTTGGTCAAAATGGTAAAGTGGAAACCTTCCCATATCAGCACACATGCTAAGTGGAAATTGATCTTCTTACTATAGGAACCATTGCAATGTATGCGCTAGTAACTTCTCCTCCTCCTGTTCTCTCCACTCCTCACATTATTATTATTATTATTATTATTATTATTATTATTATTATTATTATTATTATTATAACATTTCTATGCCGCCCCTTGCCGAAACCTCGGGGCGGCTTACAACATGATAAAATACATTGAAATACAATAGTAATAGTACATTATTAGCCTTTCTGTAAGCTTCCCTGCACCCCAAAATTGTAAGCTGCCCCGAGGCTTCGGCGAATGGGGCGGCATAAAAATGTTTTAATAAATAAATAATTAAATAAATAAATAAATAATAAAATCAAAGCACCAGCTATTTGCAATTGCATCTCTCTGTACCTCCTTCATTTCTACTATATACTTCCTTAAAAATGGGATCCACAAGAATTGTATCCTATCCTGCTAGATCCTGGTGTTAGAATTTGATCTGCTGCGTGGCCTGAACTGAAAAAGTGGGGTAGATTCAGTCTATGTGCCACCCTCTGAACACAAGAGGGAACTGTGGGGAGAGTAGCCACACTCAGAAGTGAGGATTTGTTAAACTGGCTTTCCACAATCTGCTTCCTTGAGACAAGACCATCCCATGACATGCCACTCAAGGACAAGATGGCAGCCCTCCCCATTCTAGGCAAAGAAGTCACCTGGACAACAGTGGTGATGGGCTAGTACCCTCCACTCCACCTGAAGCACCTGAAGAACTCAGGCAGCCATAACTGGTCTTCAAGGGTGCAGCATTAAGACTTTCACCCTTAGAAGTCCCTCAGTTCCAAGTTTAGCAAGCACATTGAAAAGCAAATTACAGAAAATGTGGTAAGCTGCTTTTAGTAAGGTTTATTGGACAACTGCAAGCTTTGTTTTGCAGACCTATAAGTATAGGTGGGAGGTTTACAGGAAATCAAATCCACTTCGGTCTAAATGGTTCAAAGCTACAGTAATTAGCTGGCATCAAAGTCATCTCTGAGGGAGAATAAATTGAGAGGAGAAAAGAGCATCTGCATGTGTTAGCCATGCAAATAAGCCTGACACTCTTGCAGAAAGCAAAGAACTGGACTACTTTTGCAGGCTGTAAATGCTCCAAATGCAAAAGGCACTTTGGAAACACACATCTGTTCAAATATAAACAATTCCAACACAACCTATTTATTTCCCTCAAATGCAAGCTAATAACTAGAGTCATTTGCATGAAACCTTTGCCCTTTAATCTCTGGACTGTTTACCACATTACAATCGTACAAAGCAAGCTTTGACAAAACAAGCAGCAATTTAAATTAGTTTAAATTCTTCTTAATCCTATATTTACAGAAAAGGATTTACAGGTTTTGTCTATTCCCCACCCCCCCCACCGCAGTTTACAGAAAATTACTGGAGGGAAAGAAAGGGCAAGACAGCACCAATTCAATTCCTTGGGGTGAGAGGGCTTGGTGGTTTTTTTAGATTTCTATTCCATTCAAACCTACATTTTAATTGCCAATTCATATAATTGCACTTGTTTGTCCACCATACACAGAAATATTCTGTTCTGTAACAGAACAGGAATGTGCTTGGATTTCTTGCAATGTAAAGCATTGGAGCAAGGAACATTCTCTCTTACACAAAAGCCATCTTTTGTTTTTTGTAAACCATCCAGAGATGTTTAGTTTAGTATTGGGACGGCATATAAAACGAGAGAGAGAGAGGAAGGAAGCTAGGAGACAACATGAAATTGTGGTTGTGGTGGTGATGATACAGGCTGTCACCAGGGCCTGTGTTGTTGTACTTCTTCTTAAGAGATTAAGCATTATTTGCATGGCACATGACCAGCGGGAAAGAGAATAAACTATTTATCTATTTTCCTATGCACATGTTTTGTTTTGCTCGGAGCCTTGTAACCCTCTGCCCCATGCTGAACCCCAGCATCATTTCATCCCCCTGGGAAAATGCTGGGGTACATCTAATGACCCCAGAAAGCACATAAAATAATATAGTCAACTTTTAAGGTGCTACAAGGTTCTTTTTCTTGCTGAAGAAGACTAAGAGGGCTACCTTTCTGGAATCCATTACAGCTTCAGGGCTGAACTCCATTTAGAGAAGTTTCTGATTGGTGCATTTCAGCAGTGGGTGGCAAAAGTGAACAGAATCAAAAATACACACACAAGCCCAAAGAAGATACCAGCATATTTAGCTGAAATTTCTTACTGCCTGTCACCAAGCCTTAGGAAATATGTTTCAACCTTTTAGAATGGGGCAGAAACTGTACAAATACCAAGAAACCACCAAATAATTTGTAGCTTGGTTAAGAGTGTCTCACCCTTGCTATGCGCATGAAGGACTAGATCTGGCCTGAGGTTCCACATCCCTGGGATAAACCCTTGGTCTTATCCAGCCTGGTTCTTACAAAGCTGCCTCTTCTCAAGCTGGACCACTGATGCATCTAGCTTAGTGTCCTACTGTACTGCCTAGCAGCAACCCGCTAGGGTTTCAGAAAGGGGTCATTGCTCAGCCCTAGAAACAGATACTGAGCCCTTCCAAAAATGAAGCACAAACCCAGTGCTTCAGTGAAAGAAAAGAAATTGGTCTAGTTCTCGAACCCCCAGAAAAGGAAGGAATCTATGAGAACTACAGTTTTCTGTAAATGAATCCCACATACGCACCTCTGCACAGACTGGGTGAATTCCTATTGTGCTATCCAGCTGTTCTTTTGTCATTCCACATTTTATGGCTGCTGCAAATCCTTGAGTGATTTCTCCAGCATTTGGACCAAGGACATGGAAACCGATAACACGCTCCTAAGGAACATAAGCAACAACCACAGCCTGATACAGGTAGGCCAAAGCAATTTTCTTTAAATACCTACAGATTACTTACTCCTAAAAGAAATATAATTGGATCTCCTCCTAGTCCAATTTACCTAATGGAAGGATCTGAGCAACGAATGTACTTAATTCAATTACGATAAATCCTGAGGCTTAAATATATACAAATAAGATGACAACCATGATAACTCTTTCTTGCCCTAAATATAAGGCTCATAGTTTACTATATATATTTCCTTAGTTTAAATTTTTGGCGTAACTTAAATCAAATGCGAATTAAATTAGTGTGACAAAAGGACTAAAGAATTTTCATTTTGTTGTTGTTTTTAAATAGATCCCCACTGGTTTTAGTTAATCCTCTTGTCTCGGCTTCTAAATAATTCCACACAAAGAGCTTTTGAGCAACAAAAAAGGCAGTGAGATAATATGCCAAACCATGGCTTCCTATTTAGTGTTGCTGGAAAAATCTGAAAGCAATTCAAATGGTTTTAGATTTCTATAAATTTGATCCATAGATTCTGCAGTGGACTGGCATCTTGAGTTCTGCAGACTTTAATTTATTATTATTTTTTTAAACAGTTAACCATTTGCTTCCCTTTCATGATAGCCACAATAAACCACCCCAATGGCGTCCAACCACACGAGCCCCAGCTCGCCTTGACATCCTCTGCACTTGGTTAGAACTGGCCCTTTGTAGGGAAGTAAGAGGGAAGTGAGCTTTCACATTCTATTTCCTACTGGCCTCTCTGCATACCACTCCCTACACCACCTCGGCACGTGATATCAAGCTGCCAACTCAATAGTGTCAGAAAAGGTCATAGCATTAAAAAATGCTGCAATCCTACACATTCTTAGACAAAAAGAAGTCCCATAATTTCAAGCATGCCTCCAGCCAGATATGCTGGCAGGGACACACTGGGAACTGAGAGACTTTTTATATCTTAACATGCATGGGACTGTGCCCTTAGTCTTTAAGGTACCATACAACTCTGCTGTTTAAGGTAAGATTACTTTTTTCCTTTAAAACAGCAGGTTCCTCGGCCCTATCACAAACTGCTTTTGAGAGACCCCTGAAGCTGAAAATCTGCTTGAGTTAGAGCACAAGGATCCATTTTTCCTCACAGTTCTTTGGATTCCAGCCATTTTTACAACATGAAAACTAAGGTATAGACACCTATTAACCAGGTATTATCTTGTGCAAAGATAATAGTGGGATACTGCTGAATTACCAAAGTCTAGCTAAGGTATTATTACACAGTTACAAAGGTGTTAAATTCAGAGGTGAAGTGGATTTGTGGGTGGTTTTTAACCAGCCAATACTTTCAAGTAAAGATGTGCATTGTCATTATAAATGAGCTTTGAAACAGACATAGCTTTAGTTGATCATGGGTATTATTTCTGAATTGTATATAATCAGGTTGCATTTTACAATCTATTCAAAATGAGCACGAACAAAAACTTTTCTTGCTCCTCCAGAATGTGCATAATGCTGCGGAAAGCCAGGAATTTGCTACAGACTAGAATTACCTGATCGGCAATATGACAGATGATCTTCGCATAGCATTTATTGTTCTCTCGGGGTGCGACAGTCCATTCCAGTGGAAAGAAGTAATTGTGGTATACCTGGGAATGCAATAAGATGTATAAGTGCAAGTTCTCTGCTTCTGGAAGAGAGCATGGACGGTAAATATAAAATGATGAAAATTAAGCTGACATTACACCTTACAAAAGAAACAGTCCTGAATATTTTTAAAGAGACAAGATCTTTCATAAAATGCCACTTGGTAATTAACTTGCAAATCAATGTCACTGCTGTTTGAGTAAGACCTCTTATCTTGCAATACTTCTATACTAAGTTTCTTCCATCGCCCCATTTGAAAGGGCATACACGCGATTTTCAGGTAGTCACCCACCCCAGCACTGACCAAACACAAACCTCTTTAGCATCTGTGTAAGTGCTATATGGATGCACAGACATGTGTGTGTACGGGCAAAGAACTGAAACATACAGCAGGGAGAGCAATAGGTGATGGCTAGAGCTGTTCCCGTTCATACTATCAGAGCTTTGTCAGGGCAGTGCCACATTTTGCAACACACACACACACACACACACACCTGTGTTGCACTACTATTTGCATCAGCAAAAACAAACAGCTTGACTTGCTCCTCCTCCTCTCCCATAGACATCCCTACACCCCCTTTATCATCACCCATAGATTTCCAGTCCCAGGCACATGGATACTTTACGTTGCAGGCCATCACTTGCACAGGTCTGCTGTTGCAACTGTGTGCTGTATAACCAGGAAACCACTGGCTGCTGAGGAGGGCTAGACAATGTTCCTTCACTTCTACTCCTGATTAGTGAGCTGAGCCAGCTGCAAACATCTAGAAACCTTGCATACTTCATCTCAAATTCTATGATGGAAGAAAGGGGGGGCAGAAGTATAAGTGGTTTAAAAAAAAACCAGGGGTTAGAAGTGCTCCCATCTTTTGTGGGGAGGTCCTATTTGGCTACCATACTGGCATACGCCTACCATCATTCCCCTCACCACTCGCTATGCAGGTTAAGGCTGATGGGCATTGAAGGCCAGAACAGTAGGCAGGCCAAAGTGACCCACCTCTGCTGTGAGTGATTGGAATCCGAACCAAAATCTGAGCTTCAAGATCCAACAAGAAGATGGGCACAAGATAAGGATACCAAATGCAGATTTTTTTTCTTTTAAAGAAAGAATACCTCAATATTTTCCTTGCCAAATTTCTCGATTGCTTTTTCTTCTGCGTAACCACAGGTACCATATTCAACTGGAGTGAATACTGTGGTGGGAACGTTCACGTAGTCACACTGCCAAGGAGAGGAATGCTCACATAAGGATCACAGCATAACACAACAGCACACGGAGGGATCTCGCGGAAGCTCTGTTCAGGTGTTGCAAGCCTCCACTCAAGGAGTTCCAGGGCCCATCGTTTTGGGAGGAGCCTTCTCAAGCAGAACAATTCCCCACTGCAGGCTCATGGAAGGAGACTGCCACAGAGGGGGCAGAGCTAGCCATGCTGGCTGTGAGTTACAGTCCAACACAACTAAAGGGCACTAGGTTGGAAGAAGCGGGGCTGGCCCATTGGCCCAGTGTGGCTTGAAAGCTGCAGAAAGCACACTGGCCTGCAACAGATTTTAGGAGCAACTGAAAGGGAGCACACACGAAATGCACGGTGGGTCTCACAGGCCCAATGCACAGGTGCTCATGTGTGGAGTGGGTGGAGTGGAGCTTGGGCAGCAGCTTGCATTCTTTGCATGGGGTGGGGACAGCTTGGAACTCTGTCATTCCGTCCAGTCAAAACTGGGCTGAATGGAATTTGTGGTTCCTTATTAACTGTTCATGACAGTTTAGAAAACTTCATTTCAATACAGCAGCACTGTGTAACTTGCAGGCAAAGCTGGGCAGGACACTGCTGTCATTTAGTGCCACTTCGGTTTTTGCCCTAAGGGAGAGGCAGTGAATCATCTCACTGAACCTTTCAGTCCATGGGTTGAATGCCATTTTGAACAACCTCTTAGGAGCTGTCTCCCAGCTGTGGGCAGGGCAAAGGGGGCAGAGCCAAAATGCCAGCATATTACATCTAAAAGCTCTTACTGCTGGTAGCCAAGGTTAGAAGAAGGCACTGCAACCTTTCAGAATGGAAGAAAAATCTGCATAAATTCTACAAAACCACCAACAATGGTTGGGAGCAAAGGGGGCATGACTTTTTGGGGATCCCAAGGATCAGGATGGAGACCCCAGGAAAGCCAGATTTGGCCCCAAGCCCAAGGTTCTGCTTCCCTGCTCAAAGATGATACCAGCTGCAAAACACACATGCATAATTTTAAAACAGAGAATGCATTTGGGGGGATTTGGAACCTTTAAAAAAATTCCTTGCAAATTTAGCTGATTTATCTGCTAAGATGTGTTTCACTATGAGAGAATCCCAGGGATAAGAGTGACCTTACCTTTTTGTCTGATCCCCCGTAAAGCCTCTGTGCCAAGAGCCGGCCCGCCTGGATGGCCACTGGGGTGAGTTCCAGCTTGTCCTCCAACACATCCCCGATGGCATAGATGTACGGCACGTTTGTTTGTTCCTCATCATTGACAGGGATTTTTCCTGTTCTGAAAGTTGATTTAACATGAAAGATGTACATGGTGGAGATATGACTTTAAGCAATCTGTAAGCTGTGGGTTAGTTGTGGATTAAAAATACCACAATCTCATTAAAATGATTTTGGCCTATTCCCAGTGCAAAAGAGCGTAATACAGCCTGCCACAATCCTAGCCCTGTCCATTGTTTTGGCTGCATCTCTCATCATCCCTGGGTACCTCTGGTCCAAAGAAAAGGATGAAGCCACATTTGTTGAGCATGTCTGTGTTTGGTTGGTGTGTGGAGAGCACTATATGGTTCAGGGGCTGAAAAGTTCTCAGCTCAACCCACTTGTTTCGTTTCCTATCTCTTTTTTTTTGGGGGGGGGTTGGTTTTGTTTGTTGTTATGTTGTTTATTTTGTATTTGTTTTGTTTTCATTTTGTGTGTGTGCTTTGTCTTTGTTTTGTTGTTTTCTTGCTCAGGCTGAGAACTTTTCAGCACTCTTTTGTAAATAACTATCAGTGCTAACTTGAACCCTCCCAAGGAAAAATGGAATATAAATGTAATAAGCATGTAGAAAAGTACTAAGAACAGAAGGAACATGAGGCATCAATGGGACAGGGCAAGCATGCAAGGATATTTTAAAGGCTGTCAATTATGGAAACCAAAGAAAGCCTAAAAGGGTGAGTGTTTGTGTGAATTTTACATAGCTATTTGAATGTATAATTAGGCCACTATACTGCAGTAAGAAGCAAGCTAGCAGAATGCTTTCCCCGCTCTGTTCCATGCAATCCTCAGAGTGAGGTAATGCAGCTGCCTTGATGACTAGACTACTAATCATTACCACTTTAATTATTGCAAAGTTTGCCCTTTGCCCTGTGTAGTAATGAGTAGCTATATATTAAGGAGTTCCTCCTTGCTGCAACAAAAATGTGTTAGGAAGGAAATTTATGTCTCTCTGACAAATTAAGTCCTTTAAATCTACAGACGACGTGGCAAAAAACAAAGACACATGCGCCATCATTAGACAGCGAGGAAATTTAGCCTTACTTTTTATTGATCTCCACTCCAACTTTCTCTAAGCCAATTTTTCTTGTGCAGGCATCCCTTCCTATGGCAACCAATACCTGCAGAACATGGTGCTTGGGTTAATCATTTGTCTCCTGGGAGCTTAAGAGGGAGCTTAAGGGTATCAGTTATTAAACAATTACTGCATTAATTAAGGAAGCCAGTGAGAAGATCCACTCATTTCTAACTTCATTGTGAAGAACATTCACACATAACATTAAGCCACAGTTTATGTTATGAACATAAGGATACAGGAAAAGTCATGCTGGATCAGACCATGCGGACATCTAGTCTGGCATTCTGTTCACAGCAGCCAACCAGTTGCCTGTGGAAAACCTACAAGGAGGGCATGCATGCAACAGCATCCTCATGACCAGGTTTCCCAGCAGCTCGTGTCCACAAGCATACCGTCTCTGATGATGGAGGCAGCATACAACCAGCAGGGCTAACAGCCATTGACAGGCGTAGCCTCCGCGAATTTCTTTAATCTTTCTTTAAAGCCACCCATGTGTGTGGCCATTACTACATCTTTGGTAGTGAATTCCACCATTTAACCATGGTTTGTCGTTTTAGATAGCAAGTGTCTTGCAGATGAGCAAACAAACCACGACTGTTCTGCCTGTTTCTAGTTCATTTTTCTCTTTTTCTCTGCAAGCCTTCAGTACAGTTTTCAGGCTGCTCTTGCTGGACACTTCTGTTTTAGGGTGGACAACAGAGCAAACAAGCCAGGGATAAGCCATGGTTCTGGATTCAGACATCACAACAATCCAAAAAACAACGAACTATCGGTTCAATTTGTGGTTAGTGGCCAACTAACAAACCATGGAAACAAGCTGGATTTCAACCAGCCACCTCATAGAATCACGGAATTGGATGGGACCTATAAGGCCACCGAGTCCCACCCGCCTGCCAATGCAGGGCTCCAGGTTGGTGTTATGGTTTGGTGTTATTCAAACACTAGTCCATAAGGCAGACACAAATGGTGGCATGAACTGGGGTATACAAGGAGATGGCCAACAGCCATGTCTACCACTGAGACCACATTTTTGCAGCTGCTGCAACGACGTGAAGAGCTGAAGTCATTTGCCCAGTTTGTGCTGGCCATGTCTTTCCCCACACAAACACATACATGGCCATGGATGATAGCTGCCCAGGTATAGAAGAGGTCTGAGCATCTGATCCATAACTTTCATGTTAGAAGACCACATCAATTTATTAAAGCCATCCAATGCACAGTTAAACAGAAATGCACGTTCCTTACCGTGTTGAATTCTCCTTGATACACCTCAGAGGTTTTGGTACATTCACCTGTGACTCTTAGTAAACCAGGATTTCCTTCTTCAATCCTTTCAATCTGAACAATTTTAAAAATTAAGTATTACCATTCTGAGAGAGAAGCGGATACATTTATTCAGTCGAAAATATAACCCCTAGAAGTATATTTTAACTCCTGTGGTGTGCCCTAAAATAGAAATAATTTGATGCAGGGCCTCCAGGGAGCACAAAGTTCATTCGTATGTCCCAGAACTGACGGCTCTCATACTAAAGCTGCTTCTCCCAAAGGGAAACTAGTAATTTCACAAGAAGGAAACAGACTTTTAAGCTATTCATGGGTGGAATTTAACCACCCACTCCAATGACCCATTCAACATATGGCTGCTATGAATTATGCTAGAAGTTATATGGGAGCTGTGTTGGAATTTGTATAGCTGCCTGGTCAAAGGAAGAGGAAGAGATGGGATGGGGTCCAGTGAAAAGGGTATGCAGGTGAGCAGAGCCCACCATCTCTCCACTTTCACCTTCGCACAGGAGCAGAAAGGTAGGAAAGGGCCTGATGGGAAAGGGATCCTGTTTGTGACAGGATGAATGCCTTCTGCTATAGACTCCTACAACTCAGCTTAGGTGTGATTTCTACAACCACCTAAGTTGTGTCCTATATCATATATGAAACAATGTAGAATTTGATTGATATTCTGGAATATGACAGACATTGTTAGACTCCCATTCCCATCATCCTTTAACCAATGCTGGCTAGAATCTACAAGAGTAGCAGTCCAGCATCTAGACAGCCACAGGCTCCCCACCTGTGCTAGAAAATTATTCTCCATGAGGGTATTCAAGAACTGAGGAGGTATCACAGGCAAGGTCCCCTTCTCTGGTAGCCACCTACAACCAGAAAACTGTATTCTGGAGAGGTGAAAACTATTTTAACCATCACCATTCCTACAGACATGCCATATGGAAAGGGCTGCATTACATACACACTCCCTATGTGCTGACCTGCCCCCTGAGATCGGAAGCAGAGGCCCTTCTCCAAGACCCTCTTTGAAGGAAATTAGGAGGGTAGTTACTCAGAGAAGGGCCTTTTCAGTGGTGGCGCCCCAACTGTGGAATATACTCCCCAGGAAGGTTTGCCTGGCACCGCCACTCTATTTCTTTTGGCATCAGGCAAAGACCTTTTTATTCTCCTGGTATTTTAACAATTAGTTTTATCCTTGTTTTTATTACTATTTTAGATGCAGTGTCCTGTCCATTGTTATGGTTTTGTTTTTGGTTTTCTGTTCCTTGTAAGCCATCCAGAGACTTTTTAGTAATGGACGGCATAGAAAAATTTTAAATAAAATAAATTACATAAAACCTGTCATCTTACTTACTGTTCCACAGACTTACAGGGCAAACCCTGCATTTCAACAGCAAACCCACTCTAGCTAAGCAGTATGTAGATACAGAACATAAATACAGATTTACAGAACATAAATATGTTCGCTATTTCTTCTGGAATCTGAGAACTATTGCATTCTAGGAATCCTTGGTAAGAGGAGTAACAATCAAGGGTGCCATCCTACACGTTTAGCCAGCAAAAGGGTCCTGCAGCTTCCAGCTTGGCTAACTTGCATATGCTGGTAGTTTTAAGCCTTTTTTCTGCCTAAACATCCATAGGACCTTAAAATGCTGGAGTATCCAGTGCTTAAAAGTATTTTGCTGAAAGCTAATAAATACTTTCTCTTTAACCCAGCAACGGAGATAATTTATGTACAAAGACCAAGCATAACATTCTCTGTGATTTTCACTTTGCTCTCTTCCAATAAATCTCATATTGCTTATTAAAGGGAGGGCAACGTTTGCTCAGCAAGAGTTGGCCAGACACACAGTGGTTTATTTCACTGCCTGGTGTGCTAAGAGCACACAGAGGGAATTGGGTTTTATTTAATGTTCCGCTCTTTGAATATCTGAAAGCCTATAATGTACTGGCTTAATGCCTCACCAAAATTGAAAAACAATTATCTTGCTATTGAAAAATAATTCTGTAGTAATCATAAGGAAATGGTTCTATTTCCCCCTCCCCCTCTCAATAGTCATGCAGCACAAGCATACATTGGATCTTCAAAAACTTAGAAAGGCAGGATATGAATTGAAATAGTAAACAAAAGATTCAAATGTATTGCTCAAAGGGGAGCTATGTTGGCAAGTTCTGTAGCTTTTGATTTCTGGAAGGACAAAAACAAAAAAAACAACATTACTTTTGTTTAGGGTTCAAAAAATGGCCTCCCAAAATTTCCACTGTATTAGCAGGCAGAGAATCTTGGGAAGTGATTTTGCCCATTCATCATGAAAGATGCTGAAAGTGGTCAGAATGGCTTGTAGGGCAGGGACGTTTTCTGACAACATACAGCTTTTGAAGTCTCTCTCTCCTGCTTCCTGTTGAGGCAGCAAATTCTTTCTGCAGCTGACAATTCAACCCCTCCTCCAGCAGAAGGGGATGCTGCTACCAAATACACACTTGTTGACAGAAAGAGAGCGCTGGCCCTCTAACATCTTAAACTTGTGACCATTTTCAAAAGTTATCACCAAGGAAGAAAAGGAATGGTACAGGAGACAGGAGGGCCATGCATGTTTGAATGAAAGCTACGTTTAAAGTTACACATTCATTGGATGTGCACGTGTCTGTGTTACTCTTACCTTTTTAGGCACAAAACCTCTAAGGAAGTCGATGCCATGTTCTTCCATGTGTTCTCCTATTCGGTTCGCCATGTCCTGATCAAAGCCCCTCAGAAGAATAGAACGCACCATGACAGTAACATCCAAACCAAGTCCTGCTAGAAATCCTGCACACTCAAGTGCAACATAGGAAGCTCCAACCACTAATGTCTTTCCTGGACAATACGGCAAGGAGAAGAGATCATCGCTGGAAAAATGAAAATACATACTAATGAATACCCAGGCCAAGGGTACAAGGAAAATCCATACTTCCAAGCATACACATAACCAGGAGATGAAGCAGGGGCACAGAAAAAAAAAAATCTCAACAAGGCTACGAGATTCCACCTGCACCAAAAAGCACACAAGTGACTAAAGTGAGTCATCACACACCAGTGGAGCTTCCTTCTCTAAGCTGGTTGTGAAATGGATGTAGGTATACACGTGGTTACAAATGCCTAGCAAACAGAAGAACATGTAGGTACAGAGCCTGTCTCCATTAGGCTTCCGAACCACAAACAGAAGATTTGGATCACAAACTGCAAGGCCAGAACTATTTCATTCTTGCCTGATTCTGTCCCTAGTTTGCAAGAAAGCTTAGATCTCCCTGCAGCACATTATTTATCTTCATTTTTGATCCATGTTATCACCAAGGTAGGTCTTTTTTGGTTTTCTTTTAAGGAAAGCTTGGAACTACACCATGCTGTGTCATTGTAATCAACACGCATAGTATGACACTTCAGTACACCCATGCATTTTCTGTGCATGCTCACACATACTTCACATCACCTTTAGAAGTTAAACAGAGCAAGAGAATATCCTCAGGATGAGGATCTGACAACAGCAATGCCAAAGAATGTGATATTCAAGCTTCATACAAGAATCAACAAGATGGTCAGCCCCAAACAAGGAGGCTTAGCCTTATAAAGTGTACCTGTGTACCTGACATGTTAAGAAAAATCCTATGTTTTTTCTGTTGAATGGAAGGTTATTTTGGAAAGATGAGTTTGTTGAAATGTTAAGGTTGTTTTGGTCCAAAGAGAAATGGTCTCAGTATGTGTGTAGGAAGGTGTTGGTCTAAGAGAGCACCAACTTTTCATTCATCCCACCCCGCACAAGTGATTGTTGCTATTACCCAGTTTCCCCAAACATCAGTTTGAAGTGCATTTGATCTTGATTCCCATGTTGTGGGCTTTTCTTATTTCACTTCAATGGGAAAGTGAGCATTTTTAATGCAAAAAATACATATTTTCAAAAGAACACACCCAAAATGAGCACTTTGCTACCAGTGTAAACATGCTCAGTAATTTTGTCCCTGAGTGTTTCATTCTTTTATTTGGCAGAACCTTTAAATAAATTCAAGGAAGAGGTTTTCTTTTTTCATTGGGAATTAGCTATGATGATACTCTTGGAAATAACTTTCCCCCCATTCAGGTTGTCATATTAGATATGTTATGGTATCTCTGTCCCGATGATAAACTTGCCATATTCACATGAACTAATAAAAATGTTTCCTCATGTTCTAGAATGATTTCCTTTATCTTTAGAACATTGGTTAACACCTCATAGGAAGAAACAATAGATTATGAGGAGAATCTTTGGGAGGGAGAATAAAGATAGCATAATTCACCACGGAGTCATAGCATAATTTTAGAGAAGTCTGGTCTATTACTTTACACAGTATCCACAGTCACTTCTCACATCGACCAACATGTTGCAACTACAGTATGACTTGTATTTTGGAACTGCACAAGTAAACTCCCCTTGCACATACAGAAGAAACCAGCTGAACTTAAGAGTGCTTTAAGATTCATGAAAAACAGCTCCTCCATTTTGCCCAGGAACATCTAAATGTCAGTTTAAATTTTTCAATGCCTGAGATTTGAGGTTCCTCTCATAGGATACTACCCAGCTGTAACACTGGCTGATGTACGTATGTGACAAAGCTTTCAAACAAACAAGTTAAGTTCCTTATCAATACTTATCAGAGAGAAGGATTTTGTCCAGGGAGAGGAAAAAAGATGAGTCTTTGAAGAGAGAAGCAACTTTCTCATGAGCATTCTTCCAAGCAAGCAAAAATCAGGTGCAAACAGACTGTTACATTTCAAAAATATTGGATGTTCAAACCATCATTGATACATTTCACTCATGGTATGACACCTGCAGCTACCTCCTACCACAGAGAATCATTTGCATTTGATTTTACCTGGTGATGCAATATTCTTTGTCCCCAGGGATGCCCAGGTAGCGGGGCCTTTCTCCAGTGGCAATCAGAAATCTTTCTGCTGTGTAAAACTTCTCTACTCCTTTGTTATTTGTTGCCTGTGAATGAATACCAAGGCTTAGTGAATCTTTATTCCAAGCCAGGGGCAGGGAATGGGATGAAGCGCATGCTCATTCTATTGGGTATGTAGGAAATGTGTCATTTAGAGGACCTGGCTTCCAACATTAAAACCTAAGTTGTGAAGTACTCAGAGAACTGGACCACAAGATGATACAGAAATTTAATAAATTTTGTATATATGTAATTACCCTTATGCAGAAGGAACCTCAACAATACCATTTTTCTTGGATATGGATCAAGGCAAGAGTTAAACACTGTAAAAAATGTTACTGGCCCTTTAGTCAGAATCTCAGAGGTGCTTGTGGGCTACTGTTGCTACCAAAACAAAACAAAAAACCCTGCTTTAGCACCCTTCTGCTCTTCTTCCCTAGGAACTTGCATGCTGGAGCTAACAGATAGCCATCATGACCAGTAGCCATTTATCTTCTATAACTGATTATATAATGGAGTCATCACCATGTTCTTAACGACATTCAGAACTTGGAAAAAAATGTCAGAGACCTACAGCTACCACTTATGCCTCAGACTCAGCCTTGACGTTGCAGACCCTCCCACTAGATCCTACTCTGATGCCTAAGGGAAGCGCAATTTTTTGCTTCTGCTGCATTACTAGCTGGACCTGTATATGTGCTCCATCTTCAGTGCAAGTTCATCCATCTTTCTGGCATGGCTGATAAAAAGAGGCCCCCTACTATCTGCTGTTTCAGCAAAAGGGCTGCCTCCCATCTAGCCCCAGGCAACTAACTAGAATGACCTGCTTGAGCTAGCAGTTGTATCTAGCTGGACCTTTCCACTTAAAAGCAGATCTGCCTACCAACACCTCCCTCTCAGGTGCAATGTGAACTGAAAGCATATGACAAACCATTTAGGGGAGATTTATACCTTGATTCTGTGTGGCCCAACAAATTCTCCATAAGCATTCTCATAGGTGACACTATTCTCTCGGAGAGACACTCTGTATCCCCAGTTCAGAGAACCAATATAATTTTGAATGGCTTCTGTCATCGTATCCCACCTGTGCTTTACACCTGGAGATCAAAAGGAAAATAATTTAGCTTTCATCTATGGCCTTGGTTTTCTACAACCACAACTGCCATTATTAGATCATATAATAACAGGCTCATCTGACTCATGACTGTGCCCTTCCCCCTTGAAAATTAAATTAAATTCCCCAAGGTTTGTGGAGCATTGCTGACATAGTCCAAGGAAGATAATGCGGCTAAACATAATCCAGAATATTTTGTAAGTGGTGTAGCAGTGTCCTCATAGGGCACCCAGTCACTCATTTTATTTACGCTCTCACTGAAATTTTTACGGAAGGGTCAAATTTGTTTTGATGTCATCTGCACTGCTCTGCTGATCCCTCTGCTATGAAGCAAGTCTGTGGTAATTGCCTCATACTCCTGTTTGTGAAGGTGGCACGCTGGTTATCACAAGATCTTTAAAAAAAAATAAAGAGCCTGAGAATATGCACTTTTTGCATTATGACCTTGAACACATAGAAGCCTTTAATGTTGTTCACCCTCATGCCAATTTATTCCCCATTTACTTGTTTAAATGTCCAAATAGCCGTGCAGTTATCATTATTACACTGCAGTCTCCTGCCTAGTTCCCCTCTTGTGAGGAGTCCAAGGTGGCTCCCACCTTGTGAAGCAGGTTAAGCTAAGAGTAAGTGACTGGCCCAGGGTCACCCAACGAGCCTCATGAGCAAATGGGGACTAGAAGCATGATCTCCTAGATCCCAGTCCAGCACTCTAACCACTATGCCACACTGGCTCACTATACACTCAACATATACAAAGGTAGAATTCTATGCTCCCACCTGCGTTATCCAGCTGCCACCCAAAGTTGGGTGCATCTCCGATGGCTTGCCCAAGCAAAGCCGCTTGGTGCATCAGCTTTTTCGGAATGCAGCCCACATTTACACAAGTTCCTCCCAGACCTGCAAGAGGAAAACAGGGCTGTTATGGTAGTCCTTATTTCTGTGACAGGCAGATAAAAAGCATCCCAAAACAGTTTTAGGCCTATCTGCGTGCTGCGGATTTCTTTCATAAGAAGTAAAAGTAGCACACACAGTAATAAAGGTTAAGACGCCATGGGAGAATGGTATGTACCCATCAGTATGACAGTATCTTCAGGTAAGCTTGCCTTCCCCTCAAGCTACAGCAGCAACCAGGCAGTAGTGGAATGGGCATATATGTAGAATTCCCCCTAAATCCTAGCAAAAGCCATGCATTCTCCTTCCAGCTCGACAAGCCAGCAGTGGCAGAAATGGAAGAAAGAAGCTTAAAGTTGTTGTTGTTGTTATTATTATTATAACATTTCTATGCCGCCCCTTGCCGAAGCCTCGGGGCGGCTTACAACACAATAAGATACACTGAAATACAATAGAACGTAATAAATTACCACTAAATACAAAAATACAAAAAATACACTGAGATACAATAACATAAAATTAAAATTAAAAGTTACTGTTGTTTAAGATCTAAAAAGCATCTTTCAAGCAGCTTGTTGCAGGGAAACTTGTGTTTTAGTCAGCACTCATTATTTTTCTTAAGAAAAGTGATGCTGGATCTCCCACTATGGACAATCAGATTCTTCCTGGAAGCCCAAAAATGGACAAAGGTTTTGTTTCCCTTTATTGTTGCTCCCCACCCACTCAGAATTGCATTGCCTTCGAACCTGATGTTTCCATTTGGCTCTACCCAAGGAGACTCCTCCCCGCACCCCTACTCTCATTTATTTGCCTGTTCCCTGTGGGTGAATATGGGCAGCATATTTGGTATCAGCAAATTATGCATTGTGTGATGTAATATTTATCTTATTCACAATAAACTTTCTGCCATTGATGGCCAATAGTTTGGGTAAAAGGATGAACAATGCAAAAGGCTGACAACAAAAGGCTGACAGAAAACCCCAGACTCCAGCTAGCTGCTGTTATTCAGAACAATAAAGGTTGACTTACCCCATTTGGTTCCCAAAGGAGTAGGGACAACAAAATCCAGAACCAGAACCTTCTTGCCAAGTTTGGCAGCTTCCTAGAAAACAAAGAATAAGACAGCACTAAATAGTGAATATGGATGTTAGCTCACAAGAGTTTGCAAATATCCAACATTCTTGAAATTAGAGCAGTGCAATCTTCCTGTTCAGGCTTCCAGCCGGCCGTGCCCTCTCCCATTTCATTTCCTCTTCACTGGTTTCCCAGTCTACCCACCAGTCAATTGGCATTCCATTCCCATTAAGCATTCTCAGTCTGCACTAACCCTAACCTCTTGCAAGTTTTTTAAGGGAAATTTTTTTGGTACTTCTGCAAACCTTTGGGTTCCCCACAAGACTGCCTATATTGCCCTCTTGCACATGGATCGTGCCACTGTTTTGGCTACATAAGCTCCAACAATCCAAAAATTGAGTCGGTTATTAATATATAGAATGCGGATGACTAAGATGCAGAGGGCAGATACTAAGGAATTTTAAGAATGCATTGGTGTGCAGGTGAAGAATACAGCATGTATTCGTGAGGAGTGGATACGTGCACTGGATTATGTCCCTTTGCAGCCATCCTGTGATCTTTGTCAGGAGTGGGGAGTAATAAAATAAAAAATTATACACTTGTTTGGGAAACTAAAAGGCCATTTGTGGAGCTGCTAAGATGATGACCTTCTGGGGGATAATCTGTGAAAAGCAACATGGTACTGATGGGGTGGGAGAGATGAAGACAAAGAAGGTCTGACCTTCTTCTGACTTGGTTTTCAAGTAAGGACAAGCCACCACAACTGAACTTCCCTCATTGCAGTGGCTGCCATTTTTAATACAGTCACCATCTCAGTAGGGGCACACCATAGCTTCTTGTTACATGTGAACATGCGTCGTTGGGGTGTTTGGCAAGCCCTACATAACCCACAGGCTGTTTTGAGATTCTGGGTGACTTGTCAGCTACCCCAACAACCCACCCTCATAGGATCCACACATAAAGGCAAGCTACAGCACACCTTCACTGCACTCCAAGTACTCAAAATGGAGCAAGAATTTCTGCATAAGGAGATTATGAAATGACAGGACATCAAACTTGTTACTAGAAAACATTGTCATAATGGCTATGTCATTTTCACTTTGCTCAAAGTGCATAGCATGTGCATGTGGGTGGCTTATTGCAGATACTCCATTCAACTCCCCATTCTCCAGTCTCTTCTTTGATGACAAGATTGGATTTTCACAGCAATTAATTACTCTTGAGAAAAAACAACATTCGACTGAATGCCATAGAGGCAAAGAGAGGAGGAGGAAAATAAAGCATAAGAATATGAATTTAATTAAATGTTGAACACGAATACAGCTGCCTGAATTAGCACAACTTGGCCAAATGATAGGTTGCATTCCACTACATGAATTGCCCTTAAGATTTCTGGATCACACGTCATTTAAAATGATGCTCTGAACCACCTTTTGAAAATTAGCTTTATTCTGAGACATAAAGTGAGGCATTTGTCAAATGACACTAATACATGGACACAGACTTAGCCCCCAGCTGTGGCCTGTATTAAGCATTCCAGGGCAAATCATGACGGATGAAAATGCTATGCAAGGATGAGTTCACAGATTGTTTATCTGAACAGAATAAGGGCTAATTACAAACTACACCATTCATTAACTATGCTTTAAATTGACCACTTATTTCTAAGAAAAGGCCACTACAGGGCCCTGGTCTGAAATCTGTCCTCTTACATAGATGGGGGCTGACAACAGAAAAGAGCCCTTTCAGGACCAACAAGTGGGAGGAGAGAGTTTTGACAGGAAACTGATTTGGAGGTTCTGATGCATATATGTATGCATTTATATGTGTATTTATTCATGATGCTGGAAGCCATGTGAATGGGACGGCATACAAAAATTCCAAATAAATAAATAAGAACATTTTCCTGACTGGGTCTCTCTGTGTGTAAGACAATGTGTGTGGCCTGAGTGATGGGCTAAGATGGCCAATGCTTGGAGACCTGTTGGGGCAGGATGGGACCACCAAATGGTGCTTTGCCAAATAGCCATTCCGAACAGGAATCCACAGTATCCTTTCCCAGCAGGGAATCCCTCCCACCCGCCACTCAAGAGATTGCCGTGCATCATTGGTTCCAAATACCAGCAGGGTAGCCATTTCACATGTTGCAGAAAAAACAAACAGGATGCAAAAGCTGATGAGGTTATTATGACAAACTTTTGTGGGTCAGTCATGAAATGTTACCCCCCCACACAGTTGACAACGGGGAGGGGTTTGTATGTAGGTATGCACACAAACAGATACAGTTGGAAGGCAATGTGCATGTGGGGGGGTAGTGTTAGAACAAAATGAAGTCAAAAGGTCCAATGAAAGAGGCAGGAAAGTCACAACTGTGGAGTACTTCAATAAAAGAACCGAAGAATAAAAGATTAAACCAGAACCAGTGTGACACTGACTCTCTCCCAGTCATGAATAGACAAAGCAAAGTGTAGACTACATAAATATCCAAACACAGATAAGGCATTTCAATAGCACACTAACCCAAGTCTCTCTAGCCCAACTCTGACTGATAGAATTCATCTGCAGATTTGACACTAGCTGAAATGCTTTGCATTGGAATCTCCCCTTGGAACTGTCATGCGTGGGACAAAGCTCGGAAATGTTATAGAAGGAAGACAGAAACCCAATTCACACATAAGGGCAGCAAATCATGGGCAAATCAACCCATGATTTGCTGGGGTCACGTTTGAAATATGCTATCTTCAATTGGCCTAGTCAGAGGATGCTCCCTGCCATGTGAACCCTAACACTATGGGTTAATTGTGAGGTAAAGTACAGGAAATACAGGTACAATTAGTTGGGTATATCCTTCTGAAGTGCAATAAGTACCACACTTAAAGCAATTAAATATCTGATTAAGAGATTGAGATGCATTCCAGGGCAAAGATGGTCAGTAAAATCCTGGTAGAATTATCTAGGAGAGAATTAATTAGTACCACTGTTACACTATAGGGATATGAGCCAGAATGTCAAGTATTTACAATCTGTATGCACAGCTATGGGCACTAGCAGTGAAGAACTCATGGTTTCTAGCCATTTTTCTTGGCTCACCAGCCCCATTTCCAAGCTTGAAAAATGGCACAGCCATGGCTCAGCGACAAGAACACATGCGCTGCATGCAAAAGGCCAGAGGTTCAGTCCCTAGAATGCCCAGGGGAGAATGCGAAAAGTTCCATCCAATACTCTGGAGAGGCACTGCCAGTAAGTGTTGGCCAGGTATGCGGAATACATAGCCCTCCAAATGTGAACTCCCTTCTCCCTTGCCTTTGCTGGTTCAGGCTAATGGGAATTGAAGTCCAATATCTAGAGGGCCACCCATTCTTTACTCTAGCTGCAGAAAATATTAGGCTAGATCATCTGAGTCAGTATAGGCCAGCTACTTCCATGCAATATCCTAGAGCTAGATTTTCAATTCAGCTCAGCTGTCAACTAGAAGCATCATCCTGCTTTCTTTATCTTAATATTTTTGTATCCCACCTTTTTCCTGCTAGCAACCCAAAGCACCTTGCATAATCATCTTCTTCCAGTTCATTTTATCCTCATAACAACGCTGTGAGGTGAGTAAGGCTGTGAGTCAGTGACTGGCCCAGAATCATCTAATAAGCTTCATGGCTGTGCAGGGACAACAATGCAGATTCCCCAGGTTCCAGTTCAACACCATAATCACTCTGCCATGCCGGCCAACTGGCGAATATTGGGAATGGTGGGGCTTTTTTCTAAAAATGCATAGGATTTCACCCTGAACTACTTTATTGATACAAGTATTGTAACAGCCTGGGAGATTTTGCTCTTTCCCGCCAAAGAAATACCCTTTATATATTCAGTGTTCCTACCTTCCCCAAATATATTATGCTGGTGCTGTTGAAAAGGCTTGCCTCTTTTTTTTTTTTTTTTTAAGAGAACCTACACCACTCATCAGCTTACTAAGGATTTCCAGCTCTCCAAGCAAATGAGCAGTATTCAGTCTTTCAATAATATATTCAAACTCTGTTGCAATTAATCACCAGCAGGATTTAAAAAAAAATATCTACCACTGCAGGACAATCATATTCCTAGAACATAATCTGCTGCCTGGAGTAGCAAGATCGATAAATTCAGTCTAATTGCTCCTACACTCACAAACTGGCAGCAAAGACAGGAAATAGAGTGAAAAGCTTAGGTCTGTGGTGGGAGGAAAAATTCTTTTAATCATCATATAGGCCATAGTGCTAATAAACAAAAAAATCTACTTGTTTAATTAAGCTTAGGCTCTCTTCTTAAGTACACGTTATTGTGGATTACCAAAAATGGAATACAATCTCTTGCATTTTAAACTAGTTTCTCCATTTTTAACCTGCCCCTCTGGATATTTTGCATGGGCAGCAGCACTTCAGAAAAGGCTCGGAAAAAGCCTAACAAATTTCTTCAAGCAGAAATCACTATGATACTTTAAACCAAATTGGAATGCAAATCTACATGCTTCAGAACAACGAAAATGGATATTTATTATTTACTGATTACACTTGCATGCCGCACCCCCATAGCTGTAAGGCTCTCTGGGCAGCTGAACTTACATTAAGCAACAACAAATAAAATACATCTTGCCCTACTAGCAATGTTGCAAGATACTTAAAAACACACCTATATGAAATTTCATGGTCAAGTTAAAGTTTCAGCTGTTCTTTCCCCCAAATAATTTTGTTACAGATTTCAAAATTGTAACATTTCTTATTTAGCAGGGTTTCACTTTGTGTTGTTCTTATCTTCTCAAGAATGTTATTAACAACTGGGGATGCCCTACTAAGACAAGAATACAAGGGTTAAGAGCCATGTGGCATAATAGTTAAAGTGCTGAACTGGGACACAGGAGAGCCAGGTTCTAGACCCCACTTGACCAAGCTCAATTAATGGCTTTGGGCCAGTTACTCTCAGCCTAAGCTACCTTACAAGGATGCTGTGAAAATTAAATGGAGATGAGGAAGATTATGTATGCCACCTTGTATTCCCTGCAGGAAAAAAGGCAGGACATACAAATTTCAGACCCTCCCAACCTTCCACCATTCAGATGCGTTGGACTACAACTGCCATGGGGCTGGAAGTGATAGAAGATTTCATTTAAAACATCTCGATAAAGCCAAAATGGGAAAGGCTGATCTAGATGTCTGTTCGGTTATCAGGACAGATGGGGATACTGACTGGAATCCAGATACCAAGTCTGAACTTCAGTTGGGTCAGACTGGTTTCCAGTAGAAACCATTTGAGGTGGCCCTGGGCAGGCCTGAGGGTTTCTCCATCCTAAGACTTGCTAAGCATGTCAGATGCTTCTGTTGGAGTGTGAAATCACTGCTGACAGCAACCCTCCAAGCACACTGATTTTGGAGTATGTACCAAGATCTCTTTGTATGTACCTAGAGTAGAATGCAAGGCATATTCCAGATTCCAGAATTGGCTCCATACCTTAGACAGAGAAGGTCCATTCCTGGGGTTTGCTAAAACATGGTGGGACAAAACCAAGCAGTAGGTATCAGGCTGTTTTCATGAATACGTTTTTCATCCTACCTTGGAGGCTGCAAGTCCGCCTGAACCTCCTCCGATGACAATCAGATCGTAGTCATAAGAAGGCTCCTCTGCTTGTCCATTCACATTAAGCAGCTTATGAAGTGTGCCTTCACGATGTGCCTGAATAGACAGAAAACACAGAAACTTGTCCAACATGGCACCAAATGTGATACAAGAACAACTATTGTTGCAAAAAGAAATCTGGGAAGAAAAAAGTGCACCTGGAAGTTTTTAGAACACAAGAAATGCCCAATACAAAGTCAGATGATTGGCCTTTGCAGCTCAGTATTTTGTATTAGAAGAAGCCTCCAAGGTTTCAAACTGGTGTGTTTTCCCAGCCTTATCCAGAGATGTCAGGAATTGAGCTTGGGACCCTTCTGCATGGAAAACTTGTGGTCTACCATTCAGCTACTACTTCTCTTCCCCTTTTTTGTCCACTTAGTTCTATTGCTCTGAGGCAGCCAACACCAGGATGACTTCCCTGTCCTCAGCCCTTGGCATTTCAAAGCACATATTAATAATTCCTTAGATGTACTTTCAGTTCTCCTCCACAGGTCTACAAGCTAAATGACTGACAGTAGTTATGAGCAAGCCATTAAACACAACCTCTTGGCTTTTAACCTGTACTTCGGGATAGCTCTGCTGTAGTTCCTGAAAAGGTAATCAACACCATATCTTCTGAATTACAGAAAAAAGAGGGTAGTTTGTATAAAGAATGCATCCTGAAGGGGACATTTTACACCTTTCTCAGTATCTCATTACTCCCCTCTCCAAGCTGCTTCTGAAATCCAGTATGTCAATTGAGAAGAAAACCAATAGGAACTGGGGGGGGGGGGGGGG
>NW_025335922.1:5917452-5990544 GCF_004798865.1 Varanus komodoensis
TCTTTTAACTTAACCTACTCCCCCCCCCCCCTGCATCCTATCTGTAAAAATAAAGAAGAAAAAAAAAAAAAAAAAACAGAGGGGGGGGGGGGGGGGGGGGGCGCATCTCTTAGGTATGTAAAAGCTAAAGTCCTTTTGGGTTCCTGCATAAAACGAACTACTGAATTATGCTGAGTCTACCATTGGAAGCCTGTAAAATGCTCATCCATTCATGTAATTAGATCCCAAGATCAGAAGCATATCAGACAGCAGCTTACTGGGCTGCACATCAACTGAAATCTTTGAACAGCCTTCCAGGGCCGTCCCATGCATAGCCTGCTGCAGCAATCCCCAACTCTTCTGACATGTTCAACTATCATCTGAAGCCAGAACAGCCATGGCACAGATGATGGCTTGGAAGTTGTAGCCCAACACATCCAGAGGGCACCAGGCTGGAGAAGGCTGGTCTACTGCAATCTAGAAGCCAAACAACTTGTGTGCAGTACAAAAGGACAAATGTCTGTATGGGAGCAATGCTGCAAGCAATCCTTCTACAGTAGCAACTACTGTAGCCAAGAAACATAGCCCTCCTTCTTAAGGCCCATAAAATAATTTGAAAGCATGTTTTGTAGTTCTATTGCTGAATGCAAGTAGCTTGGGCATGTAAGCTGCCTGGGGAGGAGTAACGACTGGGAAAATCTAATAAGCCAAGTGCCCTCAGCTCTTCGGAAACATTGTTGGCCAGAAGTATAACCTATACAAGCAAACATAGAAAGTGTTGTGTCTCACATTGAAAGTTCAGCACCTTTTGTACAGGCAAATTGGATTAATTCTGATACAATTCCATCCATTCTGCTAACTGCCAGCCAACTGAGGTTGGGAAAGAGAATGATTCAGTTAAAGACATCAGGATGTTAACATGCAAACATAAGAAAACCCTAGTAAACCAGTCCAAAGACCCATCAAATCCAAGATACTGTTGCTCGCAGTGGTCAAATGGATGCTCTAAGCAGCTTACCTGCAAGGCTCAAAGGCAATAACCCTACCAGTTGTTGGCAGGACAGCAGAGAGATTTGGTGGCATCCTGCATCTGATTCAGGGAAGTCTGTTTAACTATCAGGCTTAATAGCTATTGACACAACACTGGATGGTACAAATGTCCAACCCAGTGTAAGAAGGTTTGTTCAGTTTTGTTTCTCCTTTTAGAAAGATTCAGCAGATGCCTTTGCTTTGTATAAAAAGTTTTAACTTACCAAATCCAGAGTCAAAATCTTCCCAGGGAAATCCCTTATTCTTCTTGGTGACATTCAAAGGCTTGTTGTTGCTCTTTGCATTGCACATTGGAAATGGGAACCTAATTGGATTTGGGGCTGACCTACAAAGAATTCACTCCTAGGGCAGAAAGCTAACCCCAGGAATCTATGGAAGGAATAGCTAGTAACCAGTGTCAACTGCAGAGATACCTATGGGAACCTTCTCCTGGAATCAAGGTACAGACTGCACCTGAAATCCTATTGGGAAAATCTAAGCCGATTCCACAGTAAATTTACATTTTATGCCTTGGTCAGAATCTCAAGTTTTAACAAACATTTCTGGCACCTGCAGTTGTACTGAGAAGTGCTGGTAAATACTTACCCTGCACTTCCCTGCTCCCAAGTACAGAGGAGGAAAGCCAACTGTGGAAATAAAAGCTTTCCCAAATGGGGAAAGATCTAATAACATTTTGGCCGCTCCACTGTCTCCCTAATTGATGCTACAATTTACCTTATAAATATCCGTGCCTCCAAATAATTAACAAACCTGAATTGCCAGTTTACCAGCTTAAGGAGCCTATTAACACGAAACTCTTTCCCAGTCACAGGTTGATCTTTACATTTACAATTGCTGTAGGCACAAGGCGCCAGCTCTAAGACTTGAATGTAAAACCCTGATCCCCTTGCCTGAAAGAGTTTGGAGGAATATGACAACTCACCAGCTGCAGGAAGGCAATCATTATGCCAGACTAGGCAACACTGGCCAATAAAGTGGTTCACTCCGTGTGGCTTTAAGGAAATATTTGCATAAACATACACTAGAACAACCGCTTCAGAGAATGCCCTCTTGTGTGTCTGCATTTCCTTTGTCTGAGTTTCAGCTTGTGCCCCAGAAATGCAGATGAAATGGTGCCATGTCACACACCAGGAGAGCTTGGCTTGTAATCCCTGTCTGTAGATTAGCTGCCATTATTCGGTTTTAACGGTGATCTACATTTCAGAAAATGCATTTTGACAGCTGGAGCTCTCAATACTCATTCCTTTCTTCTCCATATGCCTCCAACTGAAGTCAGCCATTGTATCCATATTATACTTACAAGGCCCAGACTTCACCAGGAGCAAAAAAAAAAAAAAGGGGGTCCAGCATAAATAGATGGCTACTGGGCACACCGAAAAGGCTTTAATGTTGCGACAAATAATATTTTATTTATTTATTTGGGATATTGAAATACCCTCTTTATTAGATATATATCCAAGGACAATGTACTTCAACGCACAAGCAAATAAAAATGCAAGAAACTATATAATAGATCTGGCATGTATTTAAAACATGGGAACTTGTAGCTGTCTAGACTGTTGCTGGATTTTATCTCCCATCAGCCCCAACAAGCATAGGCAAAGGTGTGTGATGTGGAAGTTGCAGTGCAACAAGACTGAGAGGCACACAACTTGACCACACTTGGTTTTAAAGGTATATGAGTAGGAGAATAAAAGAGGGGCTTGTCTGGTACATAAAAGTTTAATACAAGGGATAATGACAGGGGACTGGGCTCCAAGACCAGGATACTATGGATGAAAAACCAACACAATGCAGCCATCAGGATTCTTGTGTGGGAAGGCATTCTGATCCTATCACACCAACACTCTAATTGCACAGGCTGCCTATTTGTTTCCTACAATTTAAAGCATTGTTTTGGACCTTTAGAGGCAAGTTTAACCGTTCGGGGTTAGGCTGCTTAAATGACCACCTGCACCATATGAAGCTTCCAAGCAGAATTTATTGCTTTTTGCTATACTAGCAAGAGCCATTACATGTCAAGTATCAGAAACAGGTGAGGTGGCTCACATCATCAGAACTTGCTCTCCTGGGAAATACCTACAGTTTTTTTGCTAGAAGTTTTTAAAGCTGGCCTTAAAAATGTTGCTGTTTCATTTAGATTCTTGCATTGTATTGAATTCTGCTGTTATTATGCAGGCTCAATGTTTTAGGTGCTGTTAATTCTTTTGACACTTGGTTTACTTCAATTGTACCTTTGTGAGATGCCTTGTGAGGCCTTCCCTTTGTGAGGCATTCACCTTTGTGAGATGCCTTGTGAGGCCTTCCCAATGCAGGCAATCCCCAGGGTTATGAACAGGCTCCACTCCTGAGAAAATGGAAATTTGTCTTTAAGCCAAATTTGTATCTAAGTCAGATCACATATAATCAGCCCTCCACATAGTGGGGATTAGGAGAGCAGGATCCTTATCAAAGTGGAAAACTGCAAATATCTCTAGCGTTTTCCCCACCCAAACTCACCAGTGCTTCCTCTTTGCAGCAAGGAAATGCCACAGAGATTTCCTTCTCTGGATGGGCACAGCCAAAAGTCATGCTTTGGAGGCCTTCCCTCTCTCCCCTTTTACTCCTTCCCCTCTCTCTATGGTAATGACCATTTTTTGCAGTAATTTAAAAAAAAATAGGCTTCATGGCAGTTCGTTCATAAGTAGGGGTTATTCATAACTCAGATGTTCATAACTTGGGAACTGCCTATATATTAAACAAACAAATAACAGCAATACCACATTGACAGCAATCACATGATATAAGGATTGAGTCTGTGTGGCAAAAATGCTGCTCTACAGACTGGCCACAATGCAACTTGGTACATGTACAACATTCAGAGTGACACCACAAAGACCTGGTTTATACAGACATTTTTAGACACAGTGACTTAAATAATGGAGAGGCTGCTGAGTTGCCAAAACCCGCCACCATTAACAAACCACCCACAACCCTAAGATAATCCATGGTTCTGAATGGTTTGTTAACCAAGGCAATTACCCACCCTCACCAGGTTCCAATGACAGAACAATCTACAAGTGCAGTTTGGGTTTGAGAAGAGGTACCCAGAATGTGACACAAATCAGTATACATTTAAACTAAACGTAACAGCTTGAAATTGCCCAAATTGTGCCTGCTATGGAACACATTTAGTCCTTAGCCAGATGAGAATTATGACAGATGCATTTAACCTCCTCTGGTCTCTGGGCCAAATCCAGAGACCTTAGGTAAATCCAGACCCTTTAAGGTTCCAGTCAAGCCCCTTGATTCCCCAAACTGCCACATCCCTTCCCCTGGTCACTGAATAACTGCTGGTTTCCTGGCTTTTGAGACACTATTTCCCCATCTCGAAATATTGAAGTGTTACATTCTAAAGTTTTGCTACAGATAGCAAGAGGTTTAAGGTAAAATATACTGGTATTTTTGGCCCTGCTGCATTTTGCCTTCAGCTCTGCCCACCCCAGAGCTACTGCAAAATTGAATTCAGTCTCTGGACTGAAAGTGTCTTGGCACCTCCCAGTTATTGCAAAACACTGGTACCACATGGCTATTAAAATTACTTTCATGGAGAACTTTTATCATGGACCAAAGAAACATCCACCTTGGCATTTCACTTGTCAACAATTTGTTTTTCATCTAGGTCTCTAATATGACACCCCTTCTGCCCTCACCACCCCATATGCCTGGAACTTCCTCCCCAAAAACCTGAATAGTGTCTTCCTTCTCCTTACTCCCCTTGGCACAACCCTTGAATGTTCAGTGCCCTACTTTTTATCACAGCCTGTTACAAAGTCTAAGTGCATGTAACTCAACTGTGTCCTTGTGCACCTCTTTTTCCCCTTCCCACACTGAACTTCAGATTGCAAGCTCCTAGGGGCAGGGGCCTGTTCTCTTGTAGTCTATAAAAGGTCATGTAAACTGATGGAATAGTCATTCAAATCAACAATCATTAATAGTAATTATTGATTGGTACTATTATCATAACAATTTACTACACCACCCATTAGCCAAAAAGGTGATTTTAGTTAACTTGTCAATGATTTGAAATACCTACTTCCCTTTCAAAATCGCAAAGTATACTCCTTTCCCAACCTAAATTTCCCAGAGACACTGTCCTCCCTCCAGTTTACTAGCACGGGATTTACACCTGTCTGGGGACCCCAAACAAGTCACAAGTGCCAGAACGGAAGAGCACAGAGGCCACGTGGTCAGAAAAAGGGCTACCCATGCGACTATCCGGCCCATTTCTTCTTAGGAGTAAGCCCCCTCAGATCCAATGAGTTTTATTCAAACGCGTAAAGGATTGGGGCATGAAAAACGCCCTGGTCGCGGAGCTTCCCAGGCCACATCCCATTACGTGGAGCAACACCCCTCGAACTCCACGGAGCTCGTTTCCCCAAAGCAGTGCCTGCATTCGCTCAGAAAAGCAGCTTACCTCCAGAGTTTTCTGGTAGCCTCCGACCTGGTTCTGGCGCACAAAGACCACGGGCAGCGAAGGCTCCATCGTGAGTTCAGACAGCGCCACTCTCAGCGGCTGCCCATCTTCTGCAAGGAGAAGCGCAGGTGGTGTGAGCGGGGCGCCTTTTATGACGGCGCGCGGAAGCGAGGGCGCGGCTTTTGGCAGCGCCGTCTCCCTCGCCCGCCGGCCCCGCTCACTTCCCGGTTCGGCTCAGCTGCCTCTCCCCCAGCGGCTTGAGGCCGCGAGGAGCCAGCTGCACGTCAGCATGACTTGCTGTTTTCTTCCGCTCGTGTAACGTCCAAAGTAACACAAGTGCGGTTTCCAAACCTGGCACAGCCGTTTAAGCAGCTTGCTGAGAGTCCGAACACCGGAAGCAGGCGTCCCCCGAAAGTGGAAGATCTTGGCCCGCTGAATGCAGCGCCATCATATACAATGTTGATTGGAAGGAAAGCCCAGTTGAGGTCAATGGGGCTTGGACCAGGTAAGTCGAGAGAGGATTGCCGCCTTCAAAATGCAGCATGAACATGCTTTGGATCGAATTATGCATAGCAGTCTGCACCAGTTTTCCATATAAACTTAATTCTTGAGGGATTTTAGAAATACTGTTATTTGAGGAGGAGCCAAGGTTTCTATTGTGCTGAGAAGATTCCTGCGAGTCCCTTGGACTGCAAGGCGATCAAACCGGTCAGTCCTGGAGGACTGCTCTTTAGAAGGCCAGATACTGAAGATGAAACTCAAATACTTTGGCCACCTAATGAGAAGGAAGGACTCCCTGGAGAAGAGCCTAATGCTGGGAACAACTGACAGCAAAAGAAGAAGGGGATGGCAGAGGATGAGGTGGCTAGATGGAGTCACTGAAGCAGTCGGCGTGAGCTTAGGTGGACTCTGGGGGATTGTGGACGACAGGAAGGCCTGGAGGAATGTCCATGGGGTCGCGACTTCGGGACTAACGACAACAACAATCTTATTGTTGAAGCGTTCCACAAACATCTCACTTTCTATAGCTCAGCGCTATGGCTGCAGTCCTATCAACATTGATCTGGAGGCTGTTTCACTTAGTGAGATTTACTTCTGTACAGACATGGACATGATTGAATCATAAAGAACATAATCATGCTGACTACACTGGAAAAAGTCTCTGTGCTTGCCTTGTGCACTTCACAAAAGGGAAGGCAATTAGCAAAGGGCAGTCTGGATCCCATCTTCTTCACATGGCCTATTTCCCGGTAAAGCAACTAAGTTTATCCACACTTGATACTAGATGCAGTTGTCATTGGCTTGCACAAGCCCTGCTTCCTCAGAAAAGACTGCATTATTAAGGGCACAACTCTATGCATGTTTGGACAGGAAATGTGCTACAACTTCCAGCATTCCCCAAACAGCCATGCTGGGGGTTCTGTCTAAACAGGCAAAGGATTATGCCTTACAATACTTTTGCCAAGCCCTTGCCTCCTTCCTTTCCAGTTAACCACCTCAGCTATTGCTTGTGGGTATACATAGCAGGCTTCAGCTCTCCTCCTGGGGTGCAGATGTGGAGACATGTCTGCAGATGCAGTTCTTTATCTTTGGAGCCTGTTCTATTTGGCAGGAAGGCTGGAGCCAGAAGCTGCTTGGGACTAGATCTGTCTGCCCATTAAGTGCTTCACTAGGAGCCAACACTGAAGACTGGAATTTGAACAGCTAAAAGAAACAGAACAGTTTATATAAAATATAACTGCTTTATAGGAGAGGGTTTTTTTTATCACCCATAGAGCTTCAGCTATTGGGCAGTATAGAAATGTAATTAATCATAGTCATCAGAATAAAAGCAGTCTAATGGAACCTTAAATATTCATGTTCATCCATTCATTTTCATGGACTAAAGCCCACTTGAGTGTTATTCCATCTTGGCACATACACAACCACACTCCCATATGTATGTAAGAATACAGGGAGAAAATATAAATGATGAAGCCAAAAAGTGCTGTCTACAGCATTTTTCTGAAAAAAACTTGTATATAAGTTAAGGACCATACTTATCCATGCATCACTTTGAACATCTGTGATAGCAAGGGGGAAAGCCCTGGTCTAGAGTGAGTCCTATAAATTAAATTTACAGATAAAGCCTAGGTCAGCAATATTTATTTATTTATTTATAAAATTTGTATGCTGTCCATTACTTCCGTTTCATTCAAATACCTCCCTATGCAGTTCTGTTGTTGGATAATGATGGCTCCCAGAGCAGCAGCAGTGTGTTCTGGAAGACTAAAATGCTTTTTCACTGGGTTTCTGCATGTTTCCTTCATTTATGATTTGGAAATAAATGGATATAAAAGCCAAAGCACATATTTCTTCTTTACTTCTCCCGAGTATCCTCCAGATTAAGTCCTAGAAGGCTCAGTAAAACCTACAATGGATTACCCAATGGAATTCCCTCCTGATAGACATATGGCAGGCTCTGTTTCTCATTGCATTGATAAGCATTCAGAAATTTATTGGGTAGTATCCAGTGTTAATCTTATGTAAAGTAGACCTATAAAAATGAATGGGATTTAGATACAACTAAGTCTTACTCATTTCAATGGCTCTACATAGGACTAACACTGGATACTATCCATTATCTTTTTCTTTGCTTTTAACTGAAAATGTTAACAGTATTCCCTGCTCATGGATATTTTGCGACTGTATTTCATTGTACCTGAATTTCTTTCAAATAGTCTGCTTAATGCAAACAATATTAATGTTTATTGAAGTGTATCATTCTTAGATTTTAAGCCACCTTGAAAAGCTATTGTCTTTCCAAGTATTATTATTTATTTTATTTCTATACTGCCCCATAGCCAAAGCTATCTGGGTGGTTTACAAAAGTCAATAAAAACAGTCAGTATAAACAGACAGTAGCAAGGAGTTAATTAATAATGAAATATGAATAACAGACTGCCTGGAACATCTTCCTCAGACAGGCCCACCTGCTGCCACCACTGCAGTCCTTCCAGCGCAGGTGTTTGATTACCTAGTCATTGGACTCTGTTGTAGAACAATTATACGGATTTGTGGAATTGTTTTATTAGTGTATTCCTGTTACAGTGATTGATTGTACACTGTCCATAAATCCTTAAAAATATAGACAGTATAAAATGTTTAAAATAAAGTACTCAGAATACTCTGCATTGACCCATGGAGCAGATCTTGAACACTGCATATCTATTTATGTATTTATTTAAAACTTTTCTATACCGTCCCTTCACAAACATCTCAGGATGGTTTACAACAACATATCTAACAAGATCTGGTCTTCTCCCTCTCCTTCCAAACAGACCAGGACAAAGGTTTTCTAACTAAAAGTCTTTAATATGTTAAAATTGACCAGCCAGGCTGGCTTCTTGGCAGAAGGGTATTGCAGAAGTGAATAACTAAAGACAAGTCAAGTTAAAATACTGACCATTAAGGAAATGGCCTGAAAGCCTCAGCTATTGGGTGGTATAAAAATGAATTAAATAAGAAAATGTGGCTTAATGACACAAAGCTGATTCCAAACTGAGTAACTATCCTTCCTTTCAAACCAAAATGTGTCAACTCCACCTTCAAGGTGGATCGTGCTGCTTATGGGCCAATCGTGTGGCACATCAGACACTTCTCAGTTTCTCATTTCCCCCCCAGTATTTTTCTGCCCTCTTAATCTGATGCCATATAATTAGATTAATGTTAGGTCTGATCCCACCCATCTCAGCATGCTACTAGAAATTCTGACAGAACTTGAAACTATCTGATGACTGTCTTGGTATTTCAGCTGTGAATTCACCCTCCATTTCTGAACCAGAATCTGATTCAACAGCCTTTGAAGGCTGTATTATAGGAGAAAGAATGGTCTTACTCCCTGTACTACACAATCCCTATGTTATGGTACACAGTACAGTGTTTTTACTGTGTTTTCTGGCTCAATTAAAAGTGCTAGTATTTTCCTTTTAAATAATAAGTGGCTCCAGTTTTCTTGAAGGACCACCTTTGCCCATGCCAACCATCCCAAACTTCATCAGAAACCCTGCTTACGGGATCAGAGTTCATGCTTCTGTACAAGGGTAATTAAGCTGGTGAGCACAAGGATGGGGTCTGCACTCGGTTTTGGTTAACAACTACTGGGACCTTTCATCGTAAGCCTTCAATGTTCCCTTTTCATGCCGGCCCATAATTAGACTAGTTTATTGGATGCTGCAGCTTAGACTGGTTTTCATTGTTAAAAATTGTATCACTTTTTGTGTTGTCATTGCTTTACTGTGTTTTGTGGTTTCAGTGTATATACTGTCTTGGGAGGGTTTCTCCTGAAAGGCTGCTTGTAAATCTTTAAAATAAATAAGGAAATAAAATTAATTTTTCTGGAAACGTGGACCTACATAATGAAGGTGAATGAGGGAAACAACACTTGCTGGGTTGTCTTATCAGTTATCCTGTTGGATCAATTATTCGAGGCCTAAGGCATCCCATTTAGGTGTATTCTGGATCAAACCTCACAGAGATCAAAGGGCTTACTTTCTAGTGACTGTACAGGTTAGGACAAAGGTACCACGTTGCATGCAGACCTGCCCTTGAGGCCTTATAAAAACCATTAATACCCTTAAATATCATAATCTCTAAGTATCTTGTCTTACACAAGCTCTTAGTTTGCAGCCACCTCCCAGAAATTAGAGGACAGTTGTAGTCACAGGCAGGATGGTTGGAAAGCCGGTAATCGGCCACTCCTTTTTGCACTGAGAAAGTTGCCAGTTGCAGCATGACAAGGCAAAAATGCGCTTGTTCAGTATCAAGATAGAAAGCTGAGGAAGTCCAGGATTTTTTCCCAAGGCATGCCAGGCCAGGGCTGTTTCCTTTCACTTCAGCAACTCCCAATATGCAGATATAATTTAGAAAATATTAAGCCCCCTTTGAGGTTTCAAAGCATTTGTCATAAAGAATGTCAAACAGCTGCAGTGACAGGGAGTGCCTTTTACCTACTTGGGTTTATGTGCCTTTTGCCATATAAATCTGCCTCCTGACTGCTGTGATCATTGTCAGAGACTTTCCCAGTCATGTCACATCCTGCTAATGACCATTTGAAGAAAACCGGGAAGGGGGCCTTCTCTGTGATGGCACCCACTCTTCAGAATATCATCCACTGAGGAAGAAAATGTCCATCAAGTGTAGTACAGCTTAGGTGCATGTTGTGGACTTGTTATTTACTTTGGCATTTGTTGATTTATGATACCCATCCTTATGATTTCTAATTCAATGCTACTGGTCTTATTGCATAGTGGATTCTTTGGTATATTTAGGGTACAGTTGTATGCATGTTCAAACGGAAAAACATCATGCCACTTGCAAAAATGATATGGTAATTTTTGCTTTGTGAACCACCTGGTTACGCTATAAATAAGCACTGGTATAAACATTTTTGAAATAAACAGGTAAAATAGTGCCCCACCTAAAATTAATCTCCAATATTGTAAATACAAGAACAACTATTTTTTTCTGTACTATATCTTACAAGGAACCAGTGTATACTTTCAATCAGTGCATAAATCCAGAAGCATTTGTTTCTTTAGAGGGAGAGCAGCTATGCTTCCCTGACCCTATGATCTTTTTGGTGTAATTGAGAGCCAGAGCGGTGCAGCATTTACAGTGTCGGACTGAGAGTTGAAAGATTGATGTTCTGGTCCCCATTTGGTCATCCTGCTCACAGGGTGCTCTGAGCCAGTCACTGACGCTCAACCTAACTTACTTCACAGGGCTGTTGTTAGGTTAAAATGGAAAGTAAGAGTACGAACCTTGTAAGCTGCTCTGGGTTCCTTGCAAGAGGAAAAAGGAGAGGTATAAATATAATAGTAACAACAATGCCAGGCTCCCAGGTGATCCAATCTTCTTTGGAGGACAGGGATTCCTCAGCAAACTCCATCCGCACGGAAGACATGGGGCATCCTGAGCAGTCCTTGATGCCTCACCTGAGGTCTGAAAGAACCCTTCAACTCTTTATCAACACCTGTTGGAATCTCGCCATCTCCTCTCTTCAGCCCATAGCCCACGAGACCACCAGTAGTAATGGATGGGATAGGATGCACAGAGTGGCTATCAGAGCACCCACCTGACCATCAGAAAACCCTTTCATCCACGGTTTATTCAGGAGAACAAGTCTACTTGGAAACAAGAGCCTATTGCTGCAGAGGAAGACTCAGCTGTAGTCACTGCAAAAGCACACCCAGCTGCAATTCATGAATCAGGAACAACCAATATATAAGCCTTCAGACAGTGTAGACTTTTGCTGAGTTAATAGTTCTTGTTAAGCTTCTTGCTTCAGCCATGTGTGAAAGATCCTCTTGATATCTTTATGCAACAAGCATGACCTAATCTAATTAAGTCAGTGACTGCATAACATTATCCCTTTCCATTTTAAGACTACTGTGATTTTCTGATTTGGACTTTTTATGTTGCTTCAAAGAAATACTTTCTTCCCATTTCCCTTTTTTTTGTTTTACCCAATGTGCACCCTGAAGAACAGTTCTTGAAAACTTTCTCATGACTTTGAAACATTTATTTTCAATAGAGGTTTTAATTTTAGGGTATTTGTCCTTCCTTACAGAAAAAACACCTTTTTTCTGTATTCTTAAGCTGGGCTGTTGCTTCTAGAATTATGTTTTTTCTTTCCCAAGAGACCAACAAGCCTATCAGCATCAGTTTTTACCCCTTCCCCCAAATAATAATTTATAATGCTGGAAGTTGTTAGACTTAATTGTCTAAACAGGCATACTCTTGTAAGCATAGTTTGCTTGGACAGTTACCACATCCAGACATTTTGATAGCCCACTTTCAAGGTCTGAGTGTGGGTTGTTGTGTAACTGTGAGTGGTTGCTGAAACATTGGTTACTATGCTGTCTGAACCCAGTTACACTGACAAGCTATGATTTGTTAACCATGAACAACACATAAAGAGACCCCATGCTTTGTGGTTAGGTTGTGAACTGTTGTTCGCTATGGTTTGTTATCTCAGCTGAGTTCGGCCAGTGCACTAATCTATGCAGTAGGACCTCCGTATCTGCAGGGGATACGTTGCAAGCCCCCCAGCAAATGCCTGAAATGGCAGATAGCAGTGAACACTATTAGATTTTTGCAGCCTACTGCAAGAAGAAACAGACAGCAATGCAGGGAACGCTTCCCTTACTGGTTGCTCTCGTGGCCAGCTGAAATAGCACACTGTCCCTCCCACCGGTGACACAGGAGACTTCCCCCAAACCAGGCTGAACTCGAGTACATTGCGTCTTGTTTTCACAGCCAACCACGGTTAAGTGAAGCTGCAGTAACTTAAACAGTAGATACTGGGGTTTTATTGTATTTCAGTAATAACCCATGGCTCAGTGACGACCCATATTCCTGAGCGGGGCTACCATGTTGTCTGAATCCAGTCAGAAATCACTGTAGCATACATCCAACTTATCAGGGCTAGCCCTACCAATCGGTAGTCTGAGGCAGCTACCTATGAACTGCTCGGTAGCTCCACCTGCTGACAGAAACAAAAGAGCAGCATCAGGGAATGCAGGACTAGGACTCTGCTCCACTGGAGCTCTCTGAGCACCAGCTGGGAGACCTGGAGGAAGAGCTATATAAGAGCAGGCTCTTCCCTCCAAGTCTTTACCCTGCAATGGCGGCCTTTCTGAAGCAGTGATGCTCGGTGTCTCCTGCACTCTTCCTGCCTAGATCCCTGCCCTATGTCAGGAATTCCTACATTCCTACCCTGTCTGCCTACTCACCTTGCCCTGATCTGGATCCAGTCAACCTTACCTCACCCAGGTACCTGTTTGTATCCAAACCTCCTTGTGTTCCTATGCCTTCCTTGGTCTTGTCTTCCTGGCATTGGACTTCTGGTCCACTCCTTGGCCACCTCTGTGCTTATTTGTTTATTATTTGTTTGTTTATTTAAAGCTTTTATAGACTATCCCATTAGTAGCATCTCAGGATGGTTTACAACAAGCTTCTGGCCCTTTACTGGACTCTGGACTGTTCTTGGATGACGTCTTTGCCTCTGGTCCTTCTGCAGGACTCTGCCTGGTCCTGCGCTCTGCCGCCTGGGGCCTGCCCTCATCCCAGCCACTCACTGCTCCCCAGACCTGACACTCAGGCAGCACGTTTGTGGTGTCATGAAAGGGCAGCAAATGGTTTGTTATTTCTTGCTGTGTTTTACCGAAAGGAATGGATAGGCGTCTTTCTAGGATTTTCTGCCTCAAATATCAAAATAGCAATCTGTGGCCCCTAAAAAGCATCTAAGGGGCCACCAAACACTTCTTCTGTGAAGACAACACTCTGATCTCTGGGTAAGGAATCTGTGATCTCCCTGCACGCACTCTTGCAGCTGCAGCAGAAAAAGCTGTACCAGCTGCATCTCCAAGGCTGGGGATGTGACCTTGGAGAGGGGGCAAAGGGATGTTTTGTGGGTGGAGAGGAGATTGGAGACACCAGAACACAATCTGTCCTGGGACATTTCCAGCTTTCTTCCATCCCTCTCCAAAATGCCTTAGACACCTCCTCACCCCCACAAAAAAACCCAAAAATAACCCGGTATGTGACTCAACTGTTTTGTTTCCTGGTTTGGACATAATTTTGTACCTCTGCAGATTTGCACTGTCCAGCCCAACAGCTTTTCTGCCCTGGCTAGAAGGCCACTGGCATCAGCTCTTCTGCATACGGCATCAGGAAGCTGGCTGGAATCCCCATTCCAGTCTTGCCAGAATTCAAGAGAATCTGGACTCCATTCAAAGTGCTGCCCAGGGTGAAGGATCTGCTCACTCTCTCCAGTGCTAGTAGCTCCAGTATTTGAAGCACTGGACCAGTTGCTGGGGAACATGGGTGGAAGGGTGCTGCTGCACGCATCCTGCTTATGGGTTTCCCATGAGAAGCTGGTCTGCCACTGTGGGAACAGAATGCTGCCCTAGCTGGGCCTTTGGTCTGGTCCAAAATGGCTCCTCTTCCAGTCTTCGGTGAGTGGCAGTAGCTCTTCCTTCTTGTGCCCTCCCTAACTCTCCAGCTCTTACGAGAGCAGCAAGAGAGCGGGAGCATGATGGTGGCAAAGCACTGCTGGCTCCTGGCTTCTGAGGGCCCTTGCACAAGGCATTTCCAGTGGGAGGCCCTCCTTCCGAGAGTCTGCCTTCCCCAGATTTGCCACCAGCTGCCCTTGTTTCTCCTCCCCTTTCCCATCATTGCCACCTGCGCTTGCTTGTGTGACAGGCAGAGAACTGTTGCTTCCGTGGCTGTAGGATCTTTTGATGCCCCTCTCAGCACCAGGGTTGCCGGAGCCAGAGAGAGGAACAGGCGGAAAAGTCCAGTGGTGAAGGGGAGGAGCAACTCCGGGGGGTTTTTGTCAGTGGTCATTCCATGCCTAGCCTTGATGCTGGCCCTGTGCCTGGAAATGCAGGGCACCCGGTCGCTTGCTGGCTCTGTTACTCCGTGGTGCAGGTAGGTAATTTTAGACCCTGGACTTATGGGAGGAGGAGTGGCACATGTATCATTTTGGTTGTGGAACAGACAATCAACCTTTATATTCTGTCCCCATCACACACACCACCACAATGCCATGCTTTACAAGTGCTCCTACATTTCTGATACGTTTCAGCAAAAATACAACAAACCAACGAAGACTTTAAAAATCCCCAATCCTACATGGTCAGGCTCCCTGCCTTTTCATGTTCACAACAACCCAGCAAGGTAGGTCAGGCTGAGAGTCTGTGACTCAACCAAGTCACCCAGCGAGCTCCATGGCCAAGCAGGGATTTGAACCCAGATCTCTCAGTTCCCCAGTCCAACACTTTAACTACTACACTTTAACGATCAAACAAATTAGTTGGACTCCTAACAGTAATTAACCATTTAACCTTGAAAGTTAAAACCAAAACCAAGTGGGCAGCCCTGGCAAAAGAAAGAGGACAGGAAGGATGATGTAAGCAGGAATCTACAATCTCTGGGCTGTATCTGTATAAATAAATAAATAAGGGAGGGAGCAAACTTTTCCCTGGAACAAAGCACCATTTCCTGCTTCAAGGAGGGTCTGTGAAACTCAAGCCTCTACTTGGTGCAGAATGAAAAGGATGCATCACAAACTAGACTTGCAAGGTGCTGTCAAGGAAGACACAGTATGTTCCAGGCAAGTGCCTCGTTTTGTTTCCAGGGGACACTGAAGTGGATTCCTAGTTCCTTATTTGTGAGATAGTTTAAAACAGCTCAGACAGTAAATATAGTAAGAGCTGCAATCTTATACATTTCTACTGAGTAAATATACCTGTGATTATGTTGTTAGAGTATAGGGATAAAAGTATTGTCTGCCAGGGGACCTGCTGTGCTAACTCCCACCTGCTTCTTTTTAAATTCCCTCACCTGCACATCTGGAATTTGCAGATTAATAACTTTTTCCTTTTTAAGGGGCTTGTAAATAATTTGTATTCATTTTCTTAAATCTAGTCCTTGACTCTTGACAGGATTGCATAAGAACCTGACTACAGGCTAGTCTATCCAAAAACTCTTTAAAAGGCAGAAGGCACTTAGGAAATAAAACAAAGCAGTCCCTTTGCCATATCTGTGTGGACCACTAAAATAGGCCACTACTGATTGCCCTTCTATTGCTTTAAGTCCTGTAAATCTGGCCAGGGCGACTTATTTTATATTGTTAATTTGTTTTATATTTTTAATGTATTATATTTTAATTTATGTTGTGAGCCGCCCCAAGGCTTTGGCGAATGGGGCGGCATAGAAATGTTTTAAATAAATAAATAAATAATAAACTGAGACAAAAAAGGCAATTTGGCTAGAAGAGGCTTCTGGTTGAGCAAATAATTTCTCAATGAAGCACCAACAGATTGCCAGGGGAAAAAGTAGTCTTTTATAAAATGCTGGAGGTGTGGCTTAGTGTTGCTGAATTACCCATCTGAAATCTTTGTGCCAGACTAGTAGGGTGGACTGATACAAAGCAAGTCAGGGCTTCTGTACCTCTAACAATTATGTGGAAGAGGAATTCCATCAGGTTGTAGCTTTAAAAAATTCCTTTTTCTGCACTGCTGGTGGGCACAAGGTAAACTGCTAGATCTGGGAGTGCTTTGCAATTGTTGTTAGTCGCGAAGTCGTGTCCGCGACCCCATGGACAACATTCCTCCAGGCCTTCCTGTCCTCCGCCAGCCCCCGGAGTCCATTCAAGCTCACACCAACAGATGAGCAGAAATTTCGGACTCCCAAGGGTTTAGCAATCACAACAGCCCAGTGTCCCCTCCTTCCTTGAATTAGGCTACCTGGATAAAGGAAGCTTGGGAGAAAACTAGGAAAGAACTCTTCTTGCCACTGCCCAGGACACTGTAAATGTTTTGCTTGAGATCCAAGCAGCATGCATCAAGCAGGGTTGGATTAGCAGGTATTCCCTCTCTCTTAGCCAAGGGATCAGTAACACGTCAAATACAGGCCTCACTGGGGACTATGACTGTTGTTTCCCCGCAAACTTCACAAGATGATGCTACACTGAACATGCCTACATTTCTGCCAAATTGCAAATGGGAATGCAAGTAGTTTTTCCTCACTAGAGACTGCCCCAGTTTCCTGCCTGAGAACTCTGGCAACATGGCTGTGACTATTTCTTCCGGGTTGCACTAGGGCAAAGCACAGGAATGGGCAACTTGAAGCCCTCCAGGAATTTTGGCTGGAGACAGTCTAGCCAATTGTGAGCAATGATAGGCTGCTTAAGTTGTCCACCTCAGCTGCAGTTCCTGATGCTGTAAATGCAGGAGCTGCAGCCAGGGTGGGAAGATCTGCTTGGCGAGGTGGTGAAAGTTTTCAGCAGTGCAAAATTATGCATGACATATACCTGGAAATAAATCCATTTAATTGATTGATTTTGCAACATCAAAATATCCACCTCAGGGAGTGGGGTAGATTAAATATGCAAGTCTTAACTTTTGACCCAGGAAGTAAGCACTGGGCAAAGTGCTAGCTGCAGCATGACAAAGCCAAAAAAAAGCCTTTTCATTACCATGGCTCGGTTCCAAAGACATTATGACATACTGTGTACGATCATGGAAGAAAAATAACTTGCATACATGCTGGTTGCTAGCTGCCTGAGTAGCACTGTTCCCCTCATAGGTGGTTGCGACATCTCAGCACCTCAACTGGTGAAGGCGGGTGGCTGGGCTGCTTTACAAACCACCCTGAAAAGCATGGCTTATTCTAGGGTTTTTATGCAGATTGCAAACCTCTCCAGCCAGCCACCCTCAGGGGTCTGAACATCACTGAGACCTACATCTGGTGAGAGTAAATTGCTAATTGGGCCATTTGTGGCCAGCATTTGCAAGGAAGGCAAGTCACAGCAGTTTATTTATCAAGCGCACCTACCCTGTATCTCTGTGGGTGGGTTCATGCAGCACAACAAGCCTGTAGGACTAATGGGTTCTTTGCAGGAGCATCCAAAAGACAATCATGTTTCCCCCAATTTGTTTTTTTCCTGCCTTCACCTTCCTGCCCATCAGACCTCCGCTGGGCAGCAGCATGCGTCCCAGGCATCTTCATAGCAGGACCAGTCTCACAGTTAGTTGCACCACCACTACACCCCCATCTCACTGGTGCATTGCCGCTGCATCGCTATCTTTTTTCCAGTTGGTCCGCTTAGAGAGCTGGGCATGTTTCCTCAAGTCTCCCTCCCACCCGCCATTTTTCCCTGACTGATCCCCACAACACCTTCTTCACCAGAGAACCCTTGCAAGCTTCTCTCTCTTTGCTGCAACTCCTTGCTTTGCCCTTTTTTCTTTGGTTTGGCAATGCATAAATGACCACCCTAGACTGGGAATAGACTAATTGCTCTCCACTCCTTGCAAGCTAGATGCTGAGTGGATAATGCAAAGTCCCAGTTCCAAATTCAGAAACTTGGAGCTTGTTTGGAGCTGGGATTTCAAGCTCAGATTGTCCTCCCATCACCCTCATGGCCAGCACTGAATAAACTGTGCCAGTTGCAACCTCCAGGTCACTCACTCAGCAGTGGGCTTTTGGGGACAGGGAAGGGGGCTGAGCAAGGAAGAGAGAGACTCCATCTCTGTATGCAGTTCCTGGCAGTCCTTCAGCCTCCTCTCCTCATGTTCCAAGGCCAAAACCTCAGGTGCCCCAAACTGGCCAGCTACATATGGTGCATGGAAGGAGGAACACAAAAACAACCTTCATTTCCATGCTCTTCCCACCATGTGTAGGATGCTCATAATCCTCCAAGTTCTCTGGGTTATGGGTAGCCCCTCTGGGTTGTGCTGCTAGCCACAGAGCTTAATCCTGAGATCTGGACAATTCTTACAAAGTGTAGGCAATGCAAAGTTGATTTTGTTTGATGACGTTAGCTGTGTCAGTCTAGTCTACCAAATGCTCCATGAAGAGCAGCCTAGCAAACACTCCAGTGTTATTTACATATGCCAGTTCATATTATTTCTGGAAGATCTTCTTGTAGAAGCAAACTAGAGTGGGTCTTGTCAACAGAATGAAAGAATAAAAACATAGATCCACTGCTCTTGGGGTACATATCAGTGGAAATCAGAATTAAACAAGGCTTGTCTGCAAAGTTCTCAGCTCTAAAGGAACCTCTGAGACACCGGTATCCTGGCTCCACTAATCCCCTCAAAGAAGGTGAGCAGTCCTTTGTTTCATGTAGTGCTTGGCATCCCCATGAGAGTGCTCAGCATGAGCTGAACCCTTGGCTTCACACAGCACCCGGTATCCCCATGGGCTGCTTAACCAGTGCCAGGAATAGCAACCACTATTCTCAGCAATATGTGATGCACCCGAGATCTCTAATCACATATCCGAGAGGCTAAGGATGCAAGATGGCTGGGGCCTGCTGAGAGTTGTAGGCCTACCCTAAAACTTCTTCTTTTGCTGCCTCTGAAGAAGATAAGCTTCTCTTATCACTATTCTCTCCAGTGCAGTAGGGGAACCTCAACCAATTCTGAGAAGAATGAATGCTGCTATCTTTGGCAGTTAATATAATTAACTATATTTCTGCACCACTGAATGGACAAAGCACTCTGCCATAGATATGGTCATTCCTTTGCTTCACTGAGCTTCAGTCACAGTCTTACAGCCAGTGAGGAAATTGGCTGTCAGAATAGCCGCATGGGTTCTTTCTTTTACAGATACTTCCCTAAAACCTGAATATAACTTGCCTTACCTGTTTGGTCAAGTTCAAGAGCAGAATAGGAAACATTCATGGATTTGAACAGATCCTTCACCTACATAAAACATAAATTTCATTAGTAACCAACACTTGGAAACATGCCCAAGAATTTCAACTAGGTTAAAATGCAGCCAGTTGGGCGTTGACTAGTGCGGGTCGCATGGCACCAATGGCTTCCAGTTAGTTCCTAGCATCATGATCTTTACTGTCATTTTTGCTGCTTTTATTATTAATTTATAAAGAGCCCAAATTTTACCAAGTGCTGCATACATTAAATTACCCCCATACAAGACAGTCTAGTCCTTTCTTGCAGCCGGGCTCACAATCTAAGCAGCCAGAATATTGGCAGAGTCTTTCCTCTGAGGCTCAATGTATCTTCTTGTTATGGTTCTGGAAGTCTGCCCAATCTAATTAAACTTTTGGAAACCAAGCTGGCCAAGGCCAACCCTACCAATGGCAAAATGAGGCAGTGGTCTCTGATAATTAATGTGGGGTGCCATGAAAGCACAGTGCTATTAATTATGTGTTGTGTCATTAATTTTAATGCCACAAATGAAACAGGAGTTTAACATATTTTCTGCCTCAGGTGCCAAAATAATTTGGCTTGCCAGGATACCACACAAGTTGACTTGGGAGCGACTCTTGGGGCTGGCAAAGAGTTGCCATTTCCTGCTCCACCTCAGGCAACAAGACATCCTGAAGAATGTGATTTCTTCTAAAAATGATTGCTCATGTTGCAGTTAGCAAGAAAGGATGATTTTTGCTGCCAATACTTTATATTTCTTTTTTTTGTTCAAAGCATAAGGCCAATTTTATGATGACTTTATGGTAAGCCACCTTGAGAACTGTGAGGAGGCAGGGTTGTTGTTGTTGTTTAAAACAAACAATACAAGTGCATTCCTATGGTCATGGAAGGCCATCCCCGAGATCAAAGGACAGCATGAAATAGATCCCTTAGCCTTCACTATTCACAGCCGATATGGAAAATTCTGCAGAGACTCCTCTTCTAAGGTTCCTCTTGCAAGGTTGCTCTTTAAAGAGGGTTGCAGAGAAAGGGGTGGGACGGGGCAGGGAAGGGAAGGGAAAGAGAAACATGGACTCTCTGGATCCACCAATCTCTTTGGTCATTGGTCCTGCCCACTTATAGGTAAGTCAGGTAGTTGGGCTCGGAGGTACAGGAGTGCCAACTGTGGTATTTTATTTATTTATTTATTTATTTAAAACATTTCTATGCCACCCCCATTGCAACAAAGCCTCGGGGCGGTTCACAACATACATACAATACAATCAATAATTTAAAAACTGGTACCATCTCAGCTATATATTAAAATCTATAAATACAATAATAATAAATTAACAGTTAACAGCAGGGGTTGTTTGACTGGCCTAACGGTTTGTTTGTCCAACTGCAAGAGAAAGCAAACCATCAGCAAGAGTCAAAACAACAAAAGCTCTTTATTGGAGTGTGCACACAACAATACAGAGCAGCTTGCTCCTCCTTCATAAGAAGCCAGGACCAGCCATTAACAATCTGAATGTTTTTATACCTTTAAGAGCAGTTATTTTGGCTTATCCCTTCCCATACATTGATTCCACATTCTGTGCATTGTTGGCTAGAGAAAGTAGACCACATTCTATACTTATCTGAAGAATGGACAGTTAAGCGGAAACCTGTGTGCCAGCAATTGTCTTCTCAGTGCATTCCCAGTTTCTCATACCAGCAGAACATTATCACAACTAAGAATGCTGTTCCAGCTGAACATTTTCTGTTACACTAGTGCTACATTCACACACTACATGTAATTATGATGTATTTGTCTAGCATATCTATCTATCAAAGACATGTGTTATGTGAGGAATGTATAATCCTTGAACAAACCTTACTGCCTGGGTTCACATGACACAACCACACATGGCAAACCAGTGACCTAAAGGTGCTGTGCAAAACTGGCCCCTGACACAACATGGCACCCCATGGGCAGATGAACTCAGAGTGAGTGGCTGCATCATGTGAACCAGGTCAAACTGTCGATTTCTTAGCTGAACATTTTTTCTTTAACCAAAGGGACTGCACAGTTGTAAAATAGAATCTGATCATGGGCACTGCATTATTTTCCTTTTCTGCCCTCTTGCACCTTAACTGCATCAGAACTGATGTGCTAAGCAGTTCGTAGGGATTTGCCTACTCAGTTTAAAAAATCAGTTGGAAATTGGAGAAGTGAAAATGACTTGCCTGAATCTGGATCTCTGATCCAGACATTCAGGACAAGAAAGGGACAAACGGAGATAGAGAATAGTTATGAGTTCAGGTGTAATGGGGGAAACCATAAAAGAAAGACTGGAGAGCTGCCACCAGTCATGAGGACAATACTGGGCTACATGGACCAGTGGTCCAACTCAATAGAAGGCATTTTCTATGCTCCACTATCCATTTTCAATTTTAAACTAACCTTAATTCTCCAATATATGTGGACAAACTGTGCTTTGTTTAAACTTAGGGTAGGGAAGCTCCAGGCCATGGTCCAGATGTGGACCCTGAGCCATTTTTCTAAGCCTCAGCATCCTCCCAAAGCCACTCCTTTCCCGTTCAGACCACCCTACCTAGCAGTTCTTCCTTGATTCTTAACACTCAGTGGCAAACCAAAAGAAGAACATGGCTGGAGGTAGGGAGAGGAGAAATGCTTTGGCTCCCAGCCTGATGCCCTCAGTTCCCATCATTCCCAAAGAAAAGTGCCATCCAACACATTCTGAGGGCAGCGACTGGGAGAGGATGCAGCTTGAGACACAAATCTGCATAAGGAATCCATGAAGTGGAAGGTAAGTGATGATGTGGAAAGTGATGCTAAATGAAGAAATCCTCATCCACCACTAGGATGGAAAGCAAGGCTAATTCCTCAGGGCACCATCCACTGTGGCTGTGAAGTTGCTTTGGCCCTCTGTAGAGCTTCTAGCACCCACAGGATTGCACCCGTCACTGGCCTGCTTCCATGTAGCACTGCTTGAACAAGTCCCAGTCATTCCCCTTGCTCAGTCTATTATTCCTTGCCTTCTTTTGAAATCTTCAATACTTTTGCCTTCTCCCACCCTCCTGGATTGTTCTTGAACCAAAATATGAAAAAACACACTTCCCCTAAGTCAGACATAAATGGGATATTTGTGTCAATCCAAAGTTGCTTCCTCTCATAGGCATGAGAACAAACAAGAGACTGATCCCTGGCTCATCGCAGGAGGCTGCCTGTGGCTCAGCCCTAACCAGTGTTAATCTGCATTATTGATTATATGCCAATTAATTGTTAGTGTTAGCAATTCGTGTTAATTATACATAATACACAGATAGTATTTCATGATTTAAGGACAATAGATAAACTTGCTGAAACCTAGAAAGCTATATCTAATGAAGCATGTGAATTATGGATTTTGCATTGCTTTAATGAATAAAATAAACAGTTCTGCCTATTTCTAGAACTCTTCAGTAACTGAGGAGCACATATTGCACCTCTTCAGCTACTAAATTTGCTTGAAAACTAATAAATTACCTTAGAACAGAAGCTGCAAGTTGTAATGCTGAAGATCATAACATCATTTTGATCTACAAGTGTCTGGATTGTTAATTTCCAGTCTCCTTTGTTAATACTGACTTTATTCTTTCTTCCCGTGCAGCAAATTTCAGGTGCTTTCTGAGTAGCATCTTCTGTTGATAAAAGAAATCAAAATGACTTTGTTACAATAAAATAGATTAGAGATGCAAGGATAAAAAAGTTGATTATTTATCTTCCACATTAAAAAAAAATCTGATTCCCCGTTGAGGGGGGTGGGGTGAAGTGGTATGCGAAGAGGTTTGCCGACACGCTCTTCCCCAACGGGGTAAGGTGTGAGGGGGGCAAAGTTCCCCTTGCCCAGACGCTGGATGGAGGAGTCTTCCTTCATCTTGCATCGCAGTGGGGGCAGCTTTACAAACACCATGTCATCCCCACACGAGGGAGGCACTGGTCCCCATCCAAAGAACCAGCACTCCAGCTGAGGGGGAGGCAAAGGACATCAAGCGTGTGGCCACATTCCCAGTGTGATCAGGCCCATGATGTTCCAGGTGAGCAGTGGGCCACCCCCCCCACCCATTTATAGTTCCCCACCCTGTTCTAGCTCCTCCTGTCCCACCTCTTCTGGGTTCCCTGACTTTTGGGGATGAAACAGGCATGTTTCAGGGCCAGGGTGGCACAGACTCTTTGGATGAGGGCGGCGAGGCATGGGAAAAGAGGTCTGCAGACACAGAGATGGCAGAGGGGAGCAGCTTAGCTCAAGGCCAGGTGTTCAGGCAGGCTCTGGAAACAGAGCCAGAGTCTGGTTCAACCCTTGACACTGACACAGTGTCAGGAGAGAAGTGCTAGCCAACCAGAGGGCCGGAGTATGGCTAGGAGTCTTGCCATCTCCAGAAGGGCACTCCCAGAGATGGGGTCCACAGTTACTGAAAAGGAGGGCTCTTGGAAATAGTTTCTCACCTGGATTCAACACACCACTCTGTGCATGCTCAGAGACTTGTTCTTTCCTGGCTATAGCTTGCTGGATGTACATTGGAAATAAAGCTCTTTTGCCAAAGGGACTGTCTAAGGTTTGAAAGAGAGAATCGGGGAACCTGGCTCCTGACACTGACAAAAAAGAGGCTAGAAATCACAGTTCACTCTGTCAACTATCTCAAATGTTGGATCCTTTGAATGCCTGGATGAGAGGTGTATACAGGGGGGCAGGGGGCAGTGGTAGGCCAAAAGAGTGCATGTCTTCAAACGAGTAGAAGGAAATGGGATGAAAATTACAGGTCGTTTTTGAGGGCGCATGCCGTGATGTATGCTGCTGTCAAAATGATGGCTGCATTATCATTATTTTTTTTATTTTTTTTATTTATTAAAACATTTTTATGCCGCCCCATTCGCCGAAGCCTCGGGGCGGCTCACATCAATAAATTAAAATAATTATAATATAAATTAAAATATAAATATAAAATTAAAATACAACGGTACAGTATAAAATAAGCCGCCCTGGCCAGATAAAACCAATAATGTTAACAGTTAAAATGCCACTTGAATAAAAAGGTCTTCGCCTGGCGCCGAAAAACAAATAACGACGGCGCCAGGCGGACCTCTCTGGGGAGCGCGTTCCATAACTTAGGCGCCACCGCGGAGAAAGCCCTCCTCCGAGTGCCCACCCTCCTAATTTCTTTCATGGAGGGTTCCCGGAGAAGGGCCTCCCCCGCTGATCTCAAGGGGCGGCTGGGCATATATGGATGCAAGCGCTCCTTCAGGTAACCAGGACCCAAGCCGTTTAGGGCTTTATAGGTCATCACCAACACCTTGAATTGGGCCCGGACTTCAATGGGAAGCCAGTGAAGCTGACGGAGAACTGGAGTCATGTGAACACAACGCCCAGTCCCCGTCAGCAGCCTGGCAGCTCTGTTTTGAACCAGTTGAAGTATCCGGACCGTCTTCAGGGGTAGCCCCACGTAGAGCGCGTTACAGAAGTCGAGACGGGAAGTCACCAATGCATGTGTCACTGTCGCAAGGCAGTCATACTCCAGATAGGGGCGCAGCTGGTGGATCAGCCGAAGCTGCGCCCCTTTTTTCATTGTTTTTCCTCTTCCCAAGAACCCAAGGCAGCTCTCCACTTCATTTTTATCCTCACAACAGCCCTGTGAAGTAGGTTAGGCTGGGAGTGAGCGACTGGTCCAAAGTCACCCAGTAACCTTCCTGGCTGAGGGGGACTCAACCCCAGGTCCTCTGTGGCCCTCTGCAGTGCTCTAACCACCACATTACATGCTTTTTAGGGTCATGACATGTTTCCTTCAGGTCAAACGCAATACGGACATGAGGTACAAAAGCCACATTAATCAGAGTCACTTGAATACAGTGACTCACTTGAATACAGAGCCACTTGAGTACAGCAACTCCAGCCTCCTCTTTGATAGCTTTATACATGATTATGGCCTATTTTTGGCAGGTGTACAGGGATTCAGCTGTGCAGCTTCAATTAAAGTTAATGGGGATGTTTTCATTCAACCAAATAAATTAGGTTTTAACCTCAAGACATTGCTAAGAGGATTCACAACATAAATTACACAAACTGAGCTGCAGAACAGGATTCATACAGAAATGAATCCTGTATTTCCTGAACCATCTCAACCCCTTTCTGGTTTAAACAACGGAAGGCTTTCATCATACTGTTTTCAAAGATCAGGAGTAGATCCGGAATGGATTGGCTTCCAGGCTTCCTGTGGGGAAAAATGCAACTATCCGAATGGAGGGCAGACCCAAGAAGCTCCCTAGCACAAGATTTTGACCAGTACTGTTGACTCTAAGTGGCAGCAGTTTCAGGCTCTGAAACTCTCGTGGGTCACAAGGCAGAGCTCTTTCACATCACCTGCTTCTTGGATCTTTAAATAGTAGGTTCCAGGGGTTCAGCCTGGGACCTTCCGCATTCAAATCATGCCCTCTTCCACCAAGCTCTGATTCTTTCCCAAATGTACCCACTATCTAGCAGCAAGCCATGGGCTAATTTTCTTGCTGGGAAGAAAGCACCTGCTATTACTGGTGTGTTAATTATGATGAATTCAGTGAACTTTGGTCTCATCTAATATACTTATATACTTAAGCAAGAGTGTGTAAGAGTGATCACTTAGCAGATTTGTTATGCCCCTTGACTTCCTACTTCATAAAAGATCCTGAGTATGTATACTTACTTGATGGACCATGGGAAATATAGTGTGTCACACACACACACACAGGTCATCCCAGTTGTGATTTCCAGATGGTAGCCATGCCAGTTTATTTCCAGATGGAATCGTTCTTAGTCTACTGGCTAACCTTCAAGAGGTCATCTTGAGTTATCTTTAAAACTAGCCAGTACCAGAATAAATGGGTTCATCTTTAAGGTACCACAAAGTTATTTCTCACTTTTCCTTCATTGTCTATCATAGGTTTGTTGAATGGATATGTCATTGGAGATGCTGCATTAATTCCATGTGAATGCACTGCAGTCAAGCTCATGAGCGCTGCACTTCTTGCATTAGATGTTGCTGAATCACATTTTAACCATCCTTAGGAACAGCTCCCACGACTGACAAACAACTGTCTGCCAATATAAGCAACGGCAACTAGTCCTACAGCAGAACAATTTGGTGTCACCACCTGTTACTCAATTCATATAACTGTTTAGTTATGAGACTCTGCCTAAAACAGAGGCAGGCAAACTGGTGCCCTTCAAACAGTTTGGACTGCAACACCCACAGTCTCTGGCCATTGGCCAGCTTGCTGGGGCTGACCTGGTTGCAACCCCCTGGCCTAGAACACCAACACCTGTTAAAGCAGGACTGGGGAAACCACCCTGTGCACACGTGTGTCCTTGAAAACCAGCCCTTGTCAGGATGATGGAAAGTGTAGTCAAACAATATCTTGAAGGCCACGGGCTCCTCAGCACATTCTAAATTATACACTGACATCTGTTGAAGATTATTGTTCTCTACTATTGCATTTTTTCTCTTTTTGTTTTTCTCCTTCCATCCCTTTTTATCACTGGACTACACAGCAACCAAAGATGGGATCCAGTGTGCCTCTAACAAACTTCTGACTCTTGCATTCCAGATGGCCCGGCTCATGCCAGTCCCCAAGCTGCCAAATGGGGCAGAGCAGGACAGGCTATGCACAGTTGGTCATCACTTAATTTACTCCCCAGTGGAAACTTGTTGCTGTGCCATTAAGTGTCATCAACCTACATCTATACTATTATGTTCTCCATTAAAATAAAGACCTGAAAATTATTTTCCTGTGCAACAGCTCATGTAGCAACTATCCCCAAAAAACCTCCCCAAGACATTTTCCATTCCTTTTATGTGTACCCATCAATAAGTGATGAGTCTTCAAAAGCATTCGGTTGCCTTTATATAAGTGGGGTCCACATTTCAGAGTTCCTTCACAATCAGAGATGGAGATAGACCTGAAAGTAATCAAATATAAATGTGTTTTTTTACACACACACACATCTTTGTATATGAAGTATGTTGATTGGTGCAAGATTTTCCCAGCCTAGTGCCTTCCAAATGTATTGGATCACAACAGCCATGCTAGCTGAGGATGATGAGTGTTGTGGTACAGAACATCTGGAGGATATAGGTTAAGGAAAGCTGATCTAGATATCTGGAGCACAACAGCCTGGTTCTCACATGGTTATATTACAGTTCTCAAAAGTCAAGCCAATTTGAAGCTGTGATGGAGTGTCTAATCCAGTTCACTATGTGTGAACTGCCATACTGTGTGCAGGTGGGAATGTCACATAACACCCTCTGATTGGAAGCTGAATATGCAAAATGGAAGTGACAGGCATTGGACATGTGTCACAGCAAATTCTGGGTTAAGTAACCCATGATTTGCTGCTGTTATTTCTAGACCAGGTTTGTGTATATGTGAATGATGGAGATGTAAGAACATAACAAAGGTGCTGCCACTCAGATCACTGTGTCATTAATTTTCCAAAATGCCCCATATGGCAAGACATTCTATCCTGTAAAACTGCATCATAAACAGATATTTCACGTGGGCATGCCAGTGGTGGATGGTGCGAGTTGTAATATAACTATGTGTTACTTTTCCGTGAGAACAAGGCCAATATGTCCCAAATACTTAGATGAGTGTTCCTCAAGCCATGGCCTCCAGATGTTTCATATTATAACTCCAATCATCACCAGCCAATATGGGAGCTGTAGTCCAACATCTGGAAGAAAACAGATTTAAAAAGCATGCATTGTCTTGCATGAGCAAAAGACAATGGGCCTTAAGGATTAATTCTGGTCAAACAACCTACTGATAACCTATGATTAGTTCTAGATTTTATCTCTTCTGAGAAGAAAACTGCCTAATTCTCTCCCTTTCTTAAGGTAAGTGTTGAATGCATGTTGAGTCTACTTTTGTTTTAAAATGGAAAATGCTCTCAGTTGCAACCCTGCTGTAATGAAGTAAAACCCACACTTCATTTCTGCAATCAACCCTCCTTCTTTACTGATTATATTGTCAAAATCCTCCTTTTAACTGCACTCACTTGATTGTTCATTGATACTTCTGCATTCTCTCTGCTCTGCGAAATGTTGGGAAGGCTGAATGCTATCGGCACAATGGGTTTCTTGGCAGTGACAGCAGCTGCAAATTGCTGTGTTTTCTATGAGAGCAAAAGAATATTTCATGCTGCCTTCACTTAGTACATTAGCTCATATTTATCACATATAAATAGCAGCGTCTGACTTCTTAATCGAAACTGTACACATTCTACAAATCTACATTTTAGATGCTTTCCATTCAACTGAGGATGATGGAATTCTGTACAGTAATACTTCATTCCCAAGGTATTAATGGGAAAGGTCTGAAATCTCTATGGGTGGTATTCCACGGTGTCCTTATGCAAACTTAATTAGTGATAGCAGAGTTCAGCCAGATCTTTCCATTGCAGTTGTGCAACATAAAATGCACAACCAGCTACCCAATAGATTGTGCAAGCACAATGTGCAACCAGTTCCACAATGGGTTGTGGCAGCATAATCATGTTTGCACAAATGGAACCTTTGTTGGATCCCTCTCTGTAGAAATAAGTTTCTGCTAGCTCAACATTACTTGCACTAATGGAATGTCACAGGTAAATGCTGCCCTGAATGTTTAACTCTGGAGAGGCAGAAGTTTCTACAATTGTAGGAAACTTGGGCCCTCAAAACCAGTAGGGGGCAGACTTTGCAGGATCTACTCCCCGTCCCAAGCACTCTGAGATCCACCGGCCAGATCTAGGTGCAAAGCAGTGGCATTAAAGTACTTCTAAACACTTGCTCAGTCCAAGAATCTGTAATTAGTTTCAGAATCAATGCAATATATTCATATTGCATTTTTGCTTTATAAAGGCTGGGGAGGAAACAACCTACTTTCATAGTCCCAGGTGCGATCAGCCTGACATACAGCTAGCAAGATTGTAAGGCAGTAAGTGGAGCAGTTGGGTTTCTACTGCCCTTGCCATGTGACTCTGTAGCCTTTTCACACAGAGCATGCACAAGCTATAGTGCTATGTTTGCATGTCACAGCAAGCCCCTCTGCAAACAAGCGTCCCCAAACAGCCCAACAACAAACCATGGATTCTCAGGGTGGCATGGTTACAAGCCACACGGAAGCCACCATGCCAGAATTGGATGTCATTACAAGCCACTCTGAAACATACGAGGCTGACAACCCACCATGGTTGACATGTGAACCAGTACAATGTTGAAGGAAGGGGGAACATATAAGAACAGCCTCCCCACAAAAAGCAGCCCAGTGGTGGCTGTTACTAGATACATTCCTTGGTTACAGAATGCAGACTATTGGGTGGCAGAAAGATTAAAAAATGCGTAGGAATGAGGTAATAAAATATCTTGAAAGAGGGGGTGCTCACTGGCTGGAAGACTGAACAGGAGCAATTCATACTACAACTTTTTGTTGTAGCTACAAGTTGTACTAAACAATCCTGTTGCTATTTTCACATGCGTGGGTGAATGAGCTCCATTCTCACAGCATCACGCTTCCTTGGCAAACGTTGGGTTTGTGCACAAAGCTCAGGGATTAAAAAAATCAAACCCCAACACTCATGTTTGCTATCCTAGATTGTTTTCCTGCACTTCCTTCTTTCAGTTTTGGTGGAGACGAAGAATCAGAGGGAATGGCCCAGTGGCAATGACCTAACACACACGCGAACAAAATACCTCCAGGGGAATTTGACAGCTCTCATATGCCATGTTAGGATTACATAATTTTCATGCTGGGGATTAGGATGAATTTTTCCACTGAGCTTTTCACCTCCCACATTGCATGTGACACAAGGCAGCTTGTTTGCTTGCCTGAGTCAGCGGGTTGTTTTCCTGAAAGTCCCTTGGTGCAGCGCCCCTGGCCCTTCCTGCTCTGGGCTTGCCACATGCTGTAATCTGGCTGATCCCACGCTGCATTCCTCCCTTACAAAGACAAATGCATTAGGAATGTTCAGCTGGCAGAATCATGAATCATTGCGAGGGGTTCAGTTATGGGGGGGGGGGCACATCTGCAGCTTTTCTGTGACCTTCAGTGCTGCAAAGGAAAACCTGCGGTGTGTTGACTCCATAGGCAGGGCCAGTCCTGCACCGTGGGGCCACGGCCTTGGGTGGAGGTGCTTGGAGCAGTCCCCCTTGGCCTAGTCCCCTTCCTGGAGGACTGAGTTGCATGTACCCCACACAGCATGTCTTGCACCCACTAAACTACCATACTGCCCTGTACCCACCCTTGCTGGCTTTGGATAGCACATCAGCTGCACCCAAAGATAGGTTTATTAGATAGGTTGTGGCAGGCAAGTGAAGGTAAGGAGAAAAAACCACTGGGGTTTATTTTTCCTCTCTGATCATGGAAACCTATAATCCACCCTATGTGTGGATCTGGGCTCAGGAGAGGACATTTTGTGTTTTGCCCCAGGTGGCAAATGTACTGGGCTGGCCCTGTCTCTAAGAAGGGAGGAACAGTGGCAGACAGTGTGTAGTGGTTAGAGTGCTAGAATGGAACCCAGGAGATGTGGGTCCTACTCTTGCTCAGCCATGAAGCTCCTTGGGTGACTTTGGGCCAGTCACTCACTCTCAGCCCAACATCTTCTGTGCAGGAAGGTGGGAGAGAAGAGGGTTGGCACAGTGCGTTTTGTTGCCTTAAGAGAAAGGCAGGGCAATGCCCATTTCCATGAGCCAACCAATGTGCAGAAGTCAACCAGATGGGTACTTTTGCACTGGGAAGAGATGGCATCTTCTACCTCCTGGGGGGACAGCAGGGCTTCCACAGTGCGGATGTTTCGCAAACACAGCTCTTCTGTCCAACGCATCCCCAGCACTGCTCCCCATCTCCCAGCATGTGCCCCCTGTGGGTATCTCTCACTCTGCCTACTGGTAGGGCAAGGCCTAGAAGAGGACTGAGGCCAAACCTCCTCCTCCTCCTCTATATTTAGACTATGTTCTCAGAACATACCATCCGTGGAGGTTGGGACAATGACCTACTTTACAGGGTTGTTGTGCATTACAGCTCTTATCTTGCAGCTTACTTCACATATTAATAAAAATGCTATCTGAACATTTTATAATAAAAGTGTTCCAAATAAAACTAGGGACTTCAAAGTGACAACATAGACAGATGGGAATGATTAACATTTTCACAACATTTAGAAAAGCAACTGCATTTAAAGAAAGTGTTGCTCTAAGTTACAGTTCAGAAATAAAATCCATGTTCTAGCCTGTAGTGTGCACTTTGTAGCACTGAGACATTGCATATATATCAAAGTCCAGGAGGCTATCGGATGAATTTTAAAAATGTAAGTCAAAAGAACCCTTTCAATTAATACTGATGTCCCTCCTCTCAGCCTTTCTACCTTCACAAACTTGGGGATCCTTATATCACATAATCAAAGCGATTTCCTGCCTATTTATAGAACCTAGCTATGGGTTCATTAGCACTTGTGAGGCACTTTGAAGAGTATAGATGCAACCGTCCTGAAGCCATTTACTCTCCTATGGTCCCTGGACTTCCTGTGGGTTGCAGAGAGATTATTATATTTTCCTATATACAATTGGGCAAGAGGGACCTGAAGCATCTATTTTCTGAAGCTCCATGGCAATGTGAAACAGAAGAAAGCCAAGAACTTTGGGTTGTAGAGAGGCAGATGGCTTCAGAGTTGTTGCTTATGATTGTAATGAACCCACAAAAGCGATAGCAGGCCTGGAATATACTTAGAAGCTTCACATATTGAGAGAGTGAGCGTGATGCAGTAGTTAAGCGCAGAGGACTGAGACTTGGGTGATCTGGATTCCAGTCCCTGCTCCATCATGGAAGCAGCTGGGTGACTTTCGGCCAGTCACAGACTCTCAGCCCAACCTGCCTCTCACAGGGTTGTAGTTGTGGGGATAAGATTGAGAGGAGGAGGAGCAGAATGATGAAAGTCTCTTTTTGTTCATTGGAAAAAGTGGGATATAAATCTATTCAGTAAATAATACTCCCAAAATAAAATTACTTGTAGACTGGAGCTTAATTGACTATAAGTGAAGTGCAACCAGTGAAATGGGGAAAACGTTGCAGCATTTCCCCTCCTAGGCTCATCCTTCACCACAAGTGAAGGGTAAAGGATGAAGGCTCACATGCGGGGCTCAGGGCAGGCCATGTGATGCACAGCACTCTCCTCCAGCATCTGCTGCCTTGAAGCGACTGCCTCAGTCTGTCTAATGGTAGGGCTGGCCCTGATTTACAATTAAGGCAATGTGTGAACAGTAGAAAAGAAGGCTAAGATTTGAGGCCCTGGAAACTAACAGAATTTTAAAGTACTTGCTGGCTACTTCTCTTTGACATCTGATGTGGCACAATTCATTTGCCCGTTCTTAGGAATGTTTAGGCTATGCTTCTACCAATGCTCATTCTATATGTTCAAAAATAAAGGCAAATATAAGTTTGTATATTTCCAGTTTCCAGGGACCTCCTTCAAAAGGAAACCAGGCCCAGGTAAATGATTAGGACTGAACTATCCAGTTTAGCCTTTCCCACTATTTTTTCAAGAATGTTCAGGTTGACATGTGTGTGGACATGGGATTCTTTGTTCTTTTTTGGCCTTTTCTTGAAGAGAATGCCGCATAATTGAAAAGTTGACTTAGTGAATGCTTCTTGAATCCCTTAAGGCTGTTGCTTTGCTTGTTCCCTATTGGAATCCACCTACTAATGCCCTTCCTTAATCTTGTTAGTTGCATGGATGTCACCACACCCTATGTGAACAGGGTGGTGGAAGACCCCTTACCAGTACTATGCTTTTGATATGTATGCATAGCTGATAAGGAGACATTCCACACACATCTATATGGTGAACCAGCTTCCATACATTACATCAGCCTTCCTAAATGTAGTGCCCTTCAAATCCCATCAGACCCAGCCAGCATGACTAATGGTCTGGACTTCTGGGAGTGCAAAATATCCGGGGGGGGGGGGGTTACCAGGAAAAGCTTCCACTGCAGAAATTGTATGGAGATACTACCATGTGGAAGCAATTTTCAATGGTAAGATAGCTGCTTCCTTCATGCGGTACAGGCTGCAAGAGCTACTGGGCTGGAGTGTCAGATCTGGACCTGGTTCAAGTCTGCATTAGGAAGTGGCCGAGTGGCCATACACAGTATCAGACTATTTTATCCATTTACCCTGCCAGCTTGGACCAGCAGAGGCTCCCCATGGTCTTGGGCAGGTTCTTTCCTGCTACCAGATCCTTTTAAGTGGATCAGGGATAGAACCTGGGGACTCAGGCTTTGCAAAGCAGATGCTGTACCACCGACCATTTCTTAACCTTTCCCCCCACAAAGCCACTGCTGCCCAGCTAACCCTACAAAGCTGAGGCCTGCCCATCGCCCATGCAAATCAAGACATCCATGCAAATCAAGACATTCATATTCGAGGTGCCACACATAGGATTGTTCTGTGAATGTGCTCCAAGAATCAGGTGCCAGCCCTGATTCAAATGCTATTTGATTTATTGGTCAGGATGCTCTCACTGGGTTCTTTCTCAGACTAACCTACTGCTCAGAGTTGTTGCAAAGGCCAAACAGAGTGGGAAGAGGAGATGAACAGAAGAAAGGCAAGCACACGTTTAAATGATGACATTTGTTACCCGATGAGGCCCACCAACTTGGATGGCTCTCAAAAGGAACTAGGCAAATTCATGGAGGAGAAAGCTACTAGCTGCTGCTAGTCACAATGGCTGTATGCTACCACTGGGATCAGAGGCACACCAGTCATGGGGGAACATGACTGGAAGGGTAGTATTGCACCTGTATGCCACTTGGTGGCTTCCAATTGGGGTATCTGGTTGGCCACTATGAGAACTGAATGCAGGACGACATGAGCCCTTGGTCTGAGCCAGCAATGGCTCTTCTGAGCCTCTTAACTTTGCAGGCGGCACTGAGCTCTTTCGAAGAACTGGGGGCGGGGGGCAGAATAAAAAATTTTTATATACATTTATATAATCAGTTAATTAAAAGTGCAATATTCACTAAAAGGGCTTCTGGATGCAGCTGCAGTTTTAGAAGGAAGTGCATGTAAGAAATGCAACAACACTGGGTTGGATTCTAGATTCCAGTCAAGCTTAGAAGAGACCCTCAGAAACGCATGACTAACTCATCCAAGTGATGTCAGTGAGTATGCCGTAATCCAAGCCACTGTTAATACACAAAGTTGTGCACTGCCAGGAGAACAATTTGTTACTGGGTGGTACAGAAATGGAGTAATAATAGTACATGATAAACATGAATGATAATAATAAGTTAACTGCAGAAGTGAGCCAGTGTGAGTGCTGGACAGGGGACTTGGGAGATCCAGGTTGTAGTCCCCACTCACTGGGTGACTTTGGGCCAGTCACCGACCCTCAGCCTAACCTAACTCACAGAGCTTTTGCTTTGTGGATAAAAACGAAGTGGCTGAAAAGAGGTTAAGCCCCTTTGGGTTCCTCGCAAAGGAAAAATGCAATGTAAGAACCATAACGACCCATAATGACCCCCTCCCTTTCCCCTGCCTGCATGCCCGGGGGTGGCGTTACCCACCTTGGGAAGGCGCGGCTTTAGCTCCCTGCTGTGGCCGCTGGCGGGCTGCGGTCCCGGTGGTCGCCTGCCGGACTACTTTGCCTTTCCTCACTGAGCTGCCCATGACTGCGCGCTTCGGGGGCCCTCGCTGGCGTCTCGGTCCAGTTCCACCCGTCGCGGCGCCCTCTACAGGCCGCTCGATGGCAGCACCGCCAAAGCAGAAGAGCCGCTTGCTCAGCGCAGTGGCGGGCAATCGGTCTGTCTCTCCCTCTCTTGGGTGAAGGGTGAGTGGCACGCTGGAAAGAGCCTGCCCAGATGGGGGTCCGGTACACCTGCCAGTCCTTTCTCTAGAGCTGCGTGCTGGTGGAAGGAGCTGCCTCCTCCTCCTCACCTGCAGGCAACAGCCGCCTATCTGCCATGCCGAGGGCTGGTTGCGATGGCAATAGAACCTGAAACGAATGAAATCCCGAACTGCTAAAGGGAAGGCACGACCCCTGGTGGCTGAAAAGCCTGTTGCGACCTGCTACTGGGGATTAGGGTACATGGGCATAATTTTGTGCAGAAAGTCAGGACAAATCGATCGATCAACCAATCCACATTTCATGTTCAGATCTGAGCTTGAGTTCACCCGTTTTCAAGGTAGTCAGCTGAGGCTATTAAAAAACAGTATGAGAATGTTGGGTGCCTAAGGTGGAAAAAGCCCTACACCTCCCAGCATCACAAAGCCAGGACTCTTTTATAGGATGGCATTCTTGTTGTGATCTCTGCCTTCAGCCCCAAGGTACTACAATGAAATTGAGCATGTATGTTAGGGTTATTTTGTACTGGACTGACAGATAAAGTTGGCTTCATAACAGGAGAGAATTTTCAACCACACCTGAATGCAACAGGTTAACTTAGGTGAGTTAGAGTAGGCTGCACAGTGCAACTTTTCCTCCAACACCGCTACCACCTCCCAGCATTTTTCACCTGAGGCATTTTCTGCCTGCCTCACTCTGTGTAATGATAGGGCTCCTGGCCCTGACATTTGCACTGGAAAAACATTTTTTAAGATTAGCAAGTAAGGCTGTGGCCTCAAGGGAAACTAAACCTATTCAGTAGATCTACTCTGTGTCCATCATGGTCCTGCAGAACGTCAAGCCTATCACATGGTCCATCACTAGAAGTGGTGACATCCATGCTGTGGAATGTTCTCCCCCAAGCATTCAGGAGTCAGTAACTGTGGCATGTTTAGGCCCCCATTAAAGCCCTAGCTCTTTACCCAGGGCTTCCTTGAACAATAAGTGTTGCCTATTCTTATAATGCATTAACAAATAATGAAACACACAAAGAATGATTAGGGAGGGACAAAGGTTGTACAGGTTTCCCCCAGACCACAGATGTTCTAGCTGTTACTTTCTTATCTGAATCTCAGGGGAAATAAATGGCTGCAGCTGGCAGCAGAAGTTGCTCTCTCAAAGGGTGAGGCTTCCTCCTCTGAGTGTCTATTGCTGACGTATCCTACAGTTGTGATTCTTGGTGGCAGACAGGAGAAGCACGGCAGAGCCATGGTGTTCACAAGAATTTTCAGCACCCTCACCAACCTAGTTGCTAAGAATTTGGGAGGTGGGGAGCTATGGCAGTCAAATAGCTGTGCCCTAAAATCCCTTCCATCACCTCTTCGTTGAGCATAATTGGAAAAGGACACAGAGAACCTTGGAGTTGTATATTTAGTATGTACATGGTAACAGGTAAGGTGATCCTCTCATCTATCTACTGCTTATTTCACCAGTGTCTCTGATATTGTTTCCTCTTATTAAACACATTGGACAATGATTGGCATATGAGTACTCTTGAAAAGCACCTGATGCCTGATTTTTCTCAACTGATTTCCAACTTTTCTTAGAAACAGTACTATCCTATGGACACCTACTCAGACATAATTCCCATGGAGGCCTTAAGAATGCTCAAACCTCTATGAAGACTGCCTCCACATGCTGAATTGCCCCGAGAATTGCACTGTGCCCAGCTTGCCAAATAGTCGTTTTGAGGGCTGTGGGGGTACAAACTGTGTTGAAGATGACAGAAAAAGCTGCCCCGTCTGCTATTCTTCTCATAAATGTCATGCACCCCAGTCTGTCCAACAGGTGTGTGGGAGTGCATGTGTGTATGAATGTGGGAAAGCTGTGTGTGTGTGTGTGCGTGCGCACAGATGCATTTGTGAAATACATATGGCTATGTGTATGTGGGGAGAGAGCAAGGGGGGCACTGTTCCTGACTGAATGCAGAACTCACCCCATAGCATGTAGGCACAGACCAAATGAGGCCTTGGGGGCAAAACTGCTGCCCAGTCCTGGGACAATGGATTGTAATCCCAAACTCAGTTATTGGGTACTAAATCTTGTTGACATTTGGAGGACTATGGAGTAAACTTGCATAGGATTGTAGTATAAGACTATACTGTTCACAGTGACCTAAGAAGGACTTACGTATATCTGAGTTAACATGCATAAGAGTGGTGGGATTTACACCCACATTGATGCTTGAACCGCATGGATCTTTTTAGATGAGCAATGACTTAGAGTGTGCTCCCTTTTCCACAAGTAAGACTGCATATTATCATATCTTGGCAAGTCCCATTTTTTAAATGAATGCAAATCTTTGCACACATTAGGAATTCTCACAGCAATTTTAAAACATGACTTTTTAACCATGTGCAACCCTTCTAACATGCTGCTTGGGTACTTTGAAGGGACTGCCAGAGGCTGTCAAAATAAGGATTGTGAAAACAGGTTGTCAAGCCAGCTTCTATTACCTCTGAAAAAAATAATAAAGTGTGAAAAAGCTGCAGGGAGTTGAAAATGGCTCAGGCACGTGTAGAGAGGGCAGCAGACTAGTGACAGTGTTTTGGTGGGGAGGGCTAGCAGCAAGGGGGGAGTTGGCACACTGGCCATTAAATTTTACCCACAGGGAAATCACTTGTCTAGGTTCAGCTGGCATGACAACCCACTGTGGATAAAACATTGTCTAGTATAGCCTATGCATTCTCACCTTGGTTTGTTTGGAAAAATCAGGTTGGGTTGCACTTCATGGTGGGTTGTCATATCATGCACACCAGGTCATTGTGTGACAGATTCACACACATTCTATAAGGGGGTGGAAGGATCCACCTGTAGTCATCCCATGCTTTCCCAGTGTTGCTTCCCTCTTTTTTGCTTGCTGCTTGCTTTGGAAGAGCAGTGATTTTGCAGCTCCATTTGAAAACAACCTACTGCAAGGCTATTGCGAATACTGTGATGAGTTCAACATGCATTATGGGTTATACATCAGCAGGGAGAACCAAGGATCTGCAGAAGAACCTCACAGACAGAAAACGACTTTGGAGTGGAAAAAGGGAGAGGTGCCTCAGCCTATCAGGACTGAGCATGCTCTGTGACCACAAAATGCCGATTACTGAAGGGCAATGAAAAGTGGAGCTGCCTGAAATCATGAACAAGAGCACTCTATACTCCAACATTTTCTTGTAAGACCCACTTCCCTCTTGGTTTCTGAGTCGCAGGCCATTTCCAGGAAATGGGCCTTGCTGTGCATGCACAGGCTTGCTGTATCAGCATGGTATGTTGACATTAGCACAGAACATTGACATAGCTCTTGGTTTATATGCACACATAGCAACAAAGTGTCATTCCATGAGCTTTATACCGTCCCTGAGGACTTCTGGATGACACCTATTGGATCCTAAGCAAGTCTCTGGCCTTGGTCAGTATAATTTCACTATGGATAAAATCATAACTTTGCTGCTGAGATTTCTATGCCCCTGGCCACCAGAAATTTTCTGGTTTCCCTACTTCAGCTTTCCCCAACTATATGCTTTGGACTACAGCCCCTAGCTTTCCTAACCACTGGCCATGCTGACTGAGTCTGATGAGAGCTGAAACATCTGAAAGGCACCACGTTGGGGAAGGATGGTAGAGGTGATACTACGTGATAGACTAAATATGATCTTGTCTCAGGATTCCCAACTGTGGGTACAGCGTGTTCTTACCTGTTGAACACACGGTCAGGATCAACAGGCAAGATCTCAGTCACTCTGCTCACCTGCCTTCACTTAGTGGGTGAATCTAAGATAAGAAGAGTAGATATAAGATATAGCAAAACCTTTTTAAAAGGTCTGTCTCATGATCATTCTCAGCCACCACATGCCTGAATCACAACCAACAAATCCAGTTGCTAAGTAAATGTGCATATCATCCCAGCTTTAGAAGTACAGCAACAACTTTGCTACTGCTAAACCAATACAACAGGAATTAGCAAAATTATTTGCAATGGAACATAGAGTGAACCAAAGTTTCTGGGGTTTCATATTTCATCATCATTTCCTTGAAAGTCAGTCTGTAACCTGAAAGTTCATTACTGAAGCAAACGTGTTATTTTATGGATTTCAGTTTTTAATAAATGTACACAACTTTAAGCGAGGTCCACAAGTTTTGATTTAAGAGTTGGTGTTCTTCAAAACGAAATGATTTTTCAACAATTGATCCAATTCTAACTCACCAAATGCTACCTTGAAGCATTTGTCTTAAAGTGATAAAATATAAAGATATAAAAACTGTGCATGAAATACCACGTAAAATATGAACACAGCTTTGCAATTCTGATTTTAATTATTTACAAAAATGTACTATCTTTATTGTTTAGTCATAGCTTTCTGGATTTCACATAACCTTACTGTGGGTTATGTGAAATTCAGAAAGTAAATACAGAAAGTAAAGCTGTCCTAAATCCATAAGTAAGTTATGAAAAGAGTCAAGAGACATGTTTCCCCTCACCCCTGAAACTCGCGCATATTATTTATATGTTCCTTTTAAAATAGAATTCATGAAAACACACGCACAGCATATCTCACATCATAGTAGCATTTCCTCTTGCATAAACACTACTGCCAGACAACAGGTCTTAAAACTGCTCCATGAGAACAGTTTCATAGATCAGTAACTCTCATTTTGCTGAGCAACTAAAACAGCCACTGCAAGAATCTTGTCATCCAACTCAAATTTGCCTACTTGCCAACACCTCATTCACCATAGATTTGGTCCTTTGCCCTGGTTGGCCAAGTTTGTGTTCTGTGTGGTTTCGTATCAGAGGAACATTTTGCTTTCTTCTGTTTTTGGAGAGAACTGAGGCACATCTTTTAGGACTATCCCTTCTTTATCACTGGAGCTCAATTATAATAGTCATGAGTCTGAAAACAGGTTCCTGGTTAAGCTTCACTTTCATGACAGTGCTGTTGACCTGAGAAGAGTTGCCACTCTTTACCTGCAAAGGAAAAGTAGTTTGTATTTGCTGGAATAGAATGTAAAAGAGAATTCTATTCTTTGTTTAGGGAGATCAAGGTCATCCCATTACTGGTGTTAACTTATAGCAAAAAGAAAATTGGATTATTGGCAGTAATTGCTATCATAAACAAACAAGAGTCTTGAAGCACTGTGAAGGCTAATGTATCTATAACTTGTTGAACTGGAATTATATCATCAGTCAGATTACGTGTTCTTCTCATTTGGCCATTTGGGTGGGGAAAATATTTGTAAAGTGGGAGTCAGTGGTGAAGAAATGCAAAAAGTTGTTTCTCTGTCCATTCAGCTGAAGCTTAGTCAACCACTGCAACTGTTGATAACACAACCTGCTTAAAGTTAACACCTGTCATAGGATGGGAAATCATTGACTTTAATGAAACCCAAACAAGCCATGTGATGTAGTGTTTAGTGTTGAAGTTCTGCACCCTGAGCTCCATTCAGCCATGAAATTCACTGATCACTGTAGGGCAACTACTTTTGGGCCAGTGTGACCTCTTTCGCAGGGATGTTGTGAGGCTAAAACTGAGGGAGGCGACCATGTAACGCTACTGTGAGGCCTTTGGAGAGAAAGGTGGTATATAAATCCAACAAACAGAAATTAAAAAACAGAATCAACCTGCATTCCTATAAATGTAGACTGTTGTAAACCACCCAGAGTGCTTAAGCTATTGCACAATAGAAAAATGAAATAAATAACAAACAGCAACCTGCCAACTGGGGTAACATATCCTACCTCTAAAGAGCTCAGTTCTATGAAAAATTATGTCAGCCTTCTAGGACCTGGTGACCTCGATAATTTTTTGGAGTGCAGCTCCCATCAGCCCCAACTAATGGCCAACAGTCAAAGATAGTGGGACGGCAATCCAGAACATCTGGAAAGCACCAAGTTGGGGAAAGCTGGCTTACGCCATACTTGCTATTACCTTTTTCAAGTGCATTCACTAAGAACACGTGTCTGACCGTGTGAAAGAAGACTCGGCTCATTTGGCAGAAAATGTGGCCAGGGGAAGAGGTCGATAGTTTGCTCCCTTCAGCCGGGCATGAGAATGCCCGGTCCAGGAGAAGCCAGACGGTTGGCCTGCACAAATAAAGGGCGGCGACGGTCGCGCAGCGCCGCTTAAGCTGGAGGCCACTTCTGGTGCTTCATTGCGCGGCGCAGTCGCCCGCAGCTGCTCGAAAGGCGGCGGCGGCCTAGCAGCGGTGGGAGGAAATCCCCCGAGCGGGAAGAGCCGTCTGCGAGGGAGGGGGCCCGAGGAGGAGGCGGCGCGGAGGGAGGGCAGGCCGGCTTCGGGAAGCGGTGCTCCGCGCTGGGACTGGTTCCTTCGCAGCCATTTTCTGTCCAACCAAACAGCCGATTTGCGGAGGGAGCCAACCAGGGCCGCACTGGAGGTTTGTGCCTGGCTCCGGCCAATGATTGGTAACCGGTTTCACTGCAGGCTCGAATGAAATGTCCGTCTCCCTCCCCGGGCTCCGGCGTTGCCGCCGCGCCGTCGCTGAGGGGACCAGGAAGTGCGGGGAGCAGGAGAAAGCGGGAGAGCGAGCGAGCGAGGGAGCAGACCCGGAGCCCGGGCCCGCCCAGCCAGCTCCCGCCAGCCCGCGTCTTTGTACTATTTACTGCCGCCGCCGAGAGGGGGGAGGAGACGGCGGCGCTGGCTGGCTGGCTCTCGCTCTCTGTCTGCCGGGCCCCTGGAAAAAAAAAAAAAAGGCGGGGAGCGATGACAGAGGCCCGCGAAGGGAGGCTGGAGAGGGGCTGTGGCGGCAGGAGCTGTTCCCTGGAAGGGCGGCTAGGCGGGAGGAAGGTGTCCCCACACACGGGGGTGGCTCATCTGGAACTAGCGCGGGTGGGGGATGGGGGCGAGGAAGCCCGGCAGCGCGTTTGCCGCCCGAGTAAACAATCCTTCCAGGCACCTTTGCTCCCTTCCCGCGTTCCCGACCTGAGGGGGGCGGCGGAAGAGGAGCGGCAGTGGCGGGCGGAGGGATGAGACGAGACAATGGGGGCACCATTGGGTCACCCGGCTACAAGGAGCGGCGGCGCCCCCGCTGTGTACCGCCTTCAGAGGCTTGCCTAATGTTTTCCAGCCGGGGCCGCTCTCCTCTCTTCCTCCTCCTCCCCCCACCCACCGCACCCGGCTCATTTTCCCTTCCTGGGGTGGAGTTGGGTCTATTTATATAGATGAGCTTTTGTCTCCTTTAATCTCCCCCCCCCATCCCATTTTCTGAAGATCGCTCAAGAAAATGGGTCGAGGGGGCGGCTGGATTGCTTCCCTGTCCACCACTTCGGGGGTTTCTAATGGATTTTCCGCCCCGGTCCAGCTCCCCCTCCCCGTTCCTCACCTTCGAACATGGATTGGATGCGGGGCGGGGGAACTTGGAAGCTGTCAAAAAGCATCTCCCGCATTAGGAGACCTCCTGCTCTTCTCTCGCTTCGTCCTGATCTCGACGGATAAGGACCGCAGAGGTGGGTGGGTTTTGTGGAACTACATTGCTGGATGTCTTGGCCCCCTCGACAGTGTGGCCTTGTCCCAGCACTTCACTTCCAGTGAGGTTCCTCGTTTCCTCTGGCTTGTTCTAGGAGTTGTGCTTTCTGTATCACGTATGCAGGCCTCTCTTCACGCTTCTTGCCAAGTCTCCTTGTCCATGTAACATAACCATCTTCAAGCCAAAGAGTTTACTGATATTTTGGCAGAAGACATTGTTTTCTATTGTGTGTACACAACTACTGTAAAGTGACATCGTGCAATCTGCATTTTTTGTTTTGTTTTTGCTATGTTTAAATGTGCACATATGTGCTGAGTGGGCTATGTGAATCTACATGTAAATCGACTTGCTCCCTTGATGAGTTTTGTGGATTAAAAAAATCTCTAGTCAATTTTGTTTGTTTTGTTTGCCACAAAATGATTCATCATTTGTTCATGCTAAAATTTGTAGACAAAAAGAGATTTTACTGTTGAGACAGTAAAAATAAAGCTCAAGTTGCAGTGGTGTAAATTTTAAAGGTATCCTGTTTTTTTTTTTTTTTTTTAGGGCAGCGTATGTGTTGCATTTTAACCATTTCCAGAGGGGTATCTGTGAGAGTCTGTTACAGCAAAAGCAATAGACTTTGTGGAACCTTAAATTAACACATTTATTCTGGCAAAAGTTTTGATGGACATAATCTTCGTTTTTAGCATTAGTCTTTAAGGTGCCACAAGACATTTAATTGTTTTCACCTTTCAGTTATGCTTTTAAAAAACAACAACCAGCAGCAAATGTGTCTGTATACATCTGCTGTCTTCTTCTTGTCCTTTCATTTGGGGTACAGTTCACTGAAACTTTGAACATATTCTGTATACAAGGTGTATGTGATTTGCCGGTTCCCTGAGAGCACCTACCATTTATGGGCATTAAGTTTGTTTTTACAAGGTGGTATAAATCAGTAAGTGGTTAAATAGCAAGGTGATGTGAACTTCAGTTGAGCAAAACTAACTTTTGGTAAACTATTAAGTAAGGGAGTTATTTAAGGAAATGTGTGGCCTAGATGTAAATGTTCTACTGATGAAGTAAAACTTGGAAGTAAATTCTATGTAAGGTTGGGGCAAGCAGTGGCACAACAAGTAATTATACATGGTGTTTTATATTATACTTAGTATAATTTCAGTAGTGCAGAACTTCTTATGTGTGATTTTACTCATGGGCATTTGCAACAACAAGATAGAATAACAGGAGAGCTAGTATCAATTGCCTGTGACTACTTGTGCGAACTTGTATGCACAGCATGGCAAGTTCTATGACAAAAATAGAAAGCATAGTGGAAACATAAACTAGTAGAATACATAGAGAAGAGTACATTTGAGATTATTTATTTATGAAATGCCTGATGTGCTATATACTGAAGTTGCAGTGCAATCCTGTGTATGCCTATTTAAAAGCAAGCCCCACTGAGTTCAATGGGTCTTACTTTCAGATAAGAGTGTATAAGATTGCAGACTGAATGAGTAAATTAGATTAAGGGAATCTGATATGTGTTGAATGGTGAATAGTTGCACTAAAACTAACTTAGCTCATTAAAATCCTGCTGTAGGAAACCCTCTTGAGGGTATATGCAGGGCATGTGGAGGGTTGCCGGGTAAGAAGAGAGGGAGAAAGTTGTCATGCTGGCAACCTTCTACTATAATTATGGATTTAATATTGAAAGTGCTAAATGGCATTTCCTCCCATGATACTGTCTATGCAACCACTGATAAATCTTCATGTTAGATTGTTCTGGTAGTCTTGGAAAACAAAACAATAACCAAGTATTGTAGTCTTGGAAAACATAACTGTTAGTTCAGAATAGGCAATACATGCTAACAGTGGTCTCAATACAGTAGGAATACTAGAAATAAGAGCATCATGACTTTCAATTTACTGGAGCTTGGTTTCTTACTTGGAGTATAAATTATCTTCTTCGAAGAACAGTCTTGGCTGAATATTATGCCATTACAAATCCTTGGGCTGTGAAGAATCTTAGAGTCAATATGTTTTCTTTCTCTTTTTAACTCAACTAGCAACTTTTAATGTCAAAAGTTACACGAAAGTGAATTTTGATTTCAAGGTATTGTAGTTTTCTGGGTTAGGTTTACTCATGCTTGCTAGCCAGTCTGCTTGTAACATAGTGGTTAACTTAAGATATAACCATGATTTAACATTGTCATGAACAGTATCATGGGTTAGGACAACCTTCCCCAACCTGGTGTCCTTTATATCTTTTGAACTACAGCTCCCATCATTCCTGAAGACTGCCCATCCTAGCTGGGGCTAATGTGATTATTTATATATAATGGTCACAGACCAGGAAAATTAATAAACAGATAAAATCACAGTAGAAAAATTAAAATACAGTTAAAACAAGTAGAATTTAAACAATATTTTCACTCAAGCAGATGACCACATATTGCCTAATCTGTGTTGCAGTCATTAAAAATTTGGCAGTCCTTCCAGTAGCATAACATTTCTTAAACAAATAGACACTAGAGTGGAAGAATTATTCCCATAAAGAACTGTTATTAATGGTTTGATGAATTTCACTCTGCATTCCGTATAAAAGCTGCAATATAGAAGAACATGTTCCAGTGTTTCTACTGTTCCAGCACCAGAGGAAAATACCTGTTCATTGACTGGGGTCTTGTTAAATTGTGCTGATGGTAGCACATTAAAATGGACAAAAGTAAATGCTCATCTGTACTTGGGAATAGTTAATGTATACAGATATGAACTTGAGTAAATCCAGCATTATAGCCGTTGTTAGAGTTAAGATGAAATAATGAGAAACAAGTTATTACCAGCAGTTCTCAAATGTTGAAGATCTACATCTATTTATAATTGCCCAACACTTCTGCAGAGAAACCTAGCCTGTGTAGCTTCTTGTCCATTACTGTTATCCATTGAGTAACATATATATCTGAAAGTAGTAGAGAAAGATAGCTACCAGGAGCTGCTAGAAAAAGTAAATGTAGCCACCATTTAAAGGCTTCAGTATATGCCTTGAACTCAACAGATCTAATTCCCACTTCTGATAAATGACTGCATTCCACACATAGGGAGGATGGCCCAAGAGCTTCTTCCTAAGAAAACCAGACTGAACTTTTTCTATTTGAGAATAAAATCCCAAAAATCGAATAGGGGTGCCATAAATAAGTTGGGCCAAGGTCTTCACTTTATAAATTTGCATTGCAGAGGGGATTGGTGTGAATTGTAGTGAATTTGTAGGGTACCAGTTTGCGGAAGCCTGGACTAGTGCTATGAAGATGAACTCACTCCAACCACCTGATGGTTCATGCTCTCCCTCTCTTGTGTGGCATAAGGAGCAGATCTGTTTTTGGATTAACAGTAGTTTAATATGTTATCTAAATACTGAACTCTGGTTAAAGTTAACTGTGGTTACTGAAAACAAGTTTTCATAAGCTATCACTCAAAGCTGGCTTGTTTCTATTAGCTATAGTTAAGTGTAACTGCAGTTCAGTTTGGCAAGCTGTGAGTAATCAAAAGCAGAAATAAAAGCTTTTGAACTCAGTGCAGTATCATGAGAAGCAGAGATGAGTGCATAAGACTGGTGGGAGGCTAGGCTTATTTTTATGCTCATTTATGATTTAGTATTGTGACCTAACCAGTGTGTATCACATAACGAAACTATTTTTTAAGTCTTCAGACTGGTGATAAAGTTGTAGAGGAGCATTAGATGGTGTTGGTACATATGTGAATTAGTTACTGAAGTAGTTGGACGAAATTGTATTTTTGACGTCCTATCCTTTTGAAAGCCCCTACCATCTATTGCTTCTGAAAAAAATGAGTAAAAAGAATACAACATATTTAAGGTAACACATAAGCATTGCTAATTTCAGTGAAGCTTAACACTTGCATAACTTCTCTAGATTGAGTGCAGTCAATTGGGACATCTTTAATGAAAACTGCTGAATTGAATTACATTTGCAAGGATCGAAGTTGGATGGATTGTATTCAGTATTCACATGCCACACTTTCTAACTGCAAGAAAGAAATTAACTATCTTTTATTCTTGGTGTCATGCTAAAGCTGTTTTCTGCAAATTTTTTTAGTACTGAACAGTTGTGTGTATATTTATATAGTTGCCATTGACAGGGACTCTTTTTATAGCCACACCTACAAGCACATTCCTGTTAATATATATATATATATATATATATATATATATATATATATATATATATATATTGTTCCACTATTGACTTTGTTTTGGCATACACCTATAGAGGAAACTTGCCTCTGCAATTTGGATAATAATATATGTAAAACATTGCATCCTAATTTTTCCCCTAAATTTTAGTGGCCTAGAATCAAGGTTTAACCAGTACAGGATAATACAATTTAACTGTAGCCACTTACTTTTACAGGAGAATGGAATGCTGACCACAGTGACATTTGAAAAGTAAATTAACTCTTCTGTAAAATAATTTACCATAACAACTTGGTGAAATAATTTATTTGAAATGTGCATCAATTACTGCTGTAATTCATGCATGCCACATTGCATGCATCAGAGGAATCGATACAGACACTGATATATGTTGCATTTATAGTGGAATATTTGGAATATGCATACCAATTAAATAGAACCTGTATGTATAAATTTAGCACTCATGCAAAAGTGGGGCTAACATTTATAAAGTGGCTACAATATTGAGTTTGGATACTGGATTCTAGGATTAGGGTTGCTCTACTGTCAACAGTTACATAGTAGAGCAAATTAAAATAATGGAATGTTGGCCATGAGAACTTGTATATAGTATCAGAGCCCTATTACAACAGAGAGATCACATAGGACACTTTTTGAGATAGTTGAAAACTTGTCACCATCCTTAGTTGTGCAACAGGCAGTTTTTTTCAACTTAATGCTTCTCCTGAAGCAGAACCAAACCATGAAAGAGGTTATCCAAACAATTTAATATTTAACAGAAAAATAAACTCAGCATTGTTTAGTGAAGAATTTTGGGTGACTTCATAAACAGCAACACCTGTTACACAGAATATACCATACCATAAAAACTATAGCCTTTTAATTTAACCTTTGGCATTTATTTAAAGTCCTAATATATGATCCTTGTATGCATCCATTCCTGGAGTGTGGAAGTAGAAGCAAAATAGATTACTTTTCTGAGAGAGATAATGTATTCTTTTGGATAACACAGGAATAGCATAGCTTCATACTAGTCATGAATAATAGAAGTACTGCTGTGCACGAAAATACTAGAAGATTTCATCTGAATAATAAGCTATTGAATGATATGGAGCCAAGATCAAACACAGTCCAGAGATAGCAGGCATGCAATATTGTTTATATTTCCAAAAGTGATTTGAATCAGAAATAAACGATCAGGTGCTCAGGTTTTTAGAAGTGATATAATTAGTAAAATTGAGTTGGCTATCTTAGGAAATCATCTTTTTTATTTCAGATGGATGGTGATAATTCAACAACAGATGCTTCCCAGTTGGGAATTGCTGGAGATTACATTGGTAGTAGTCACTATGTGATACAGCCTCATGATGGTAAGTAATGTATTAGTAAGGACCATGCTGGTTCTTATACCCATTCTTCACATTACAGGTTGGGGCTATATAGAAGAGATGAGTCAGTGCACCTAAAGTAAAACAAAACAAATCCCATGATAGTATGTGTAAGATGTCTGGGCAATAGGACTGAGAAGCAGTACTGTGCTCAGTTCATGGCTCTTCTGTGAAACACTCAGCAGTGTTAATTTGATGCATGCTTGCTTTGGATAAGCCCCATTAAACTCACTTCTGAGTAGGATTGTGCTGTGAAAAAGACTCATATGGATAATGTTTGTCTACTGTTTATCCACAACATGTCTTTTAACAGAACTTCGTGTTAATTTAAAAACAGTTTAATGAGTTTTGAGACCACTATTGTGGGGGTTTATTTAGGATAACTGATTGTGTATCGTGTATAATATATCCTGGAAATACATACCACAAGTTAGTACTGTCATATTCTAAAACACATGGAAACAGATAAAAAGCCATAATTTCCTACTGTAGTTTCCCAGCAACTGGCATTAAGGCAGGCATGGTGCTCCTGATCATGGAGGTAGCATATAGCCATCTTGACCACTAGCAATTGTGGCCTTAATCTTCATAAATTTTTCTGATCCACTTTCATGGCTGCCTAAATTGGTGGCTATCAATGTATCATGTATTAGCAAATTCCATAGTTCTAACTATGTGTTATATGAAGAAGCACTTTACCTTTTTTGAATTTTCCACCAAGCAGTTTCATGGGATGACCCCAGATTCTAGCATTATGAGAGAAGGAAGTGGAAAAAACACTTCTCAATCCTCTTTCTTCACATCATGCAGACTTGTACACTTTTAATCAAGCCTTCCCCGTATTCACTTTGTTTCTTAACTGAAAAGCTCCCAATACCGCAACTTTCCTCACACAAAGTCATTCTGGCACCTGATCATTTTGATTCCATTTTTCTGCAATTTTTCAGTACTACAATACCTGTTCCAAGTGTGGTTGGACCATACATTTGTATAGTATATTTTTGATACTGGGTATTTTATTTTTTATTCTTTTCCGAAAGACTCCTAGTATTGTGCACTAGGTCAATATTTTTATTGAGCTATTCCCTGCCAGCTAAGCTTCCATCACTGTGAAAGTGAAATTAGGAGGTTTTGCTTCATTGGGCATCATTTTACACTTATTACTTTGAACTACAGTTGCAATTGTATTACCTGCTGCAAAGAAAGCCTTCTGGAGCTGGTAATACTTTTTTGTTTAATGACTCTGAATAATTTCATGTCATCAACAAACATGGTTTCTTACTGTTCACTCCTAATTTCAGATGATTTATAAATAAGTTTAAAATCACTGGTTCAAATACAGATCTTTCAGAAATACCAATCTTTAACATGCCTCCATTATGAAAACTGTCCATTCTTACTGTTATTTAACCACAAACTAAACCTTTTATCTCATTAGTGCTAGTCTATTCAGGTGAGGGCCTTTGAAAGTTCAAGTAAATGTCTCTTGGATCACCCCAGTCACATGCTTATTGATGCTCTCAAAGAACTGTAAAGGGTTGCAAAGAACTGTAACAATGGAGAGTTACATTTGTAGAAGCTATGTTCTTCAGCAAGACTTGTTCCTCTGCCTGTATGATAATTTAACCTTGAATAATGCTTTCTATCAGATTACTTGGAAGAGAAACAAGGTTCCCATCATTCTCCAGCTGACATGGCATTTTTTTCTGTCTATGCATGCATCGGATTGTGCCCTAAACTAACCATCCTGTTACCCCAGGATCCCCTTTTTAAAAAGACTTGTTACATAGGCTGCTTTCTAGGCCTCTGGTACAGATTTCAGACTTAGAGACATTTTTGTTAGAAGATTTGCTGTTTTACAATTGAGAACTTACAGACTCCCAAGTGGATATGATCTGGAACTTCTTAATTTTAAAATTTTCAGTAAGGTCTAGAACTCAGTTGCTTGGCACAATTGTTAGTCTCAGTTTTCAGGCTCTCTTTCTGAAAATGTCAGTTCACACAGAAGTATCTATGCTTTGTTTTCCAAATAGAAACAAACACAAAGAATTCATTCAGCTCTTCTACAACCTCCTTGTCCTCTTCCTACACATTTGACTCCTTATTGTCTGGTTGATTCTAGCTGGTTTCCTGTTTCTAATATACTTAAATTGTTCCACCCCTTGCCTTGACTTGTTTGTTTATTGGGGGAGGGTTGGCACTCCTTATCATCTGCTTGTATTTTGTGTGTGTGCAGGTTTGTTCTCCTCTTTGTTTTTCTCAACTGGGTTAGACTTCCATTTTCTGAAGGACACCTTTTTCTTCTAACATGTTGGCTGGGAGGACAAAGAATCTTAGAGCTGACACAATTCTAGTCAGTGGCCCAGCCTCTTTCCTTCCCCCTCCCTGGTGTTAAATCTAAACAGCCATCTGGAGAAAATGCAGGGCACAAGGTATAGTGGCAAAGATCTGTATTACTGTATCTCACTGGATGCTTGTAAGCCTCCTAGTTCAGAGGATTATATGCATCTGCCATGTGAGTGACAGAAGTGTACTGTGGGTGCCTCCCTGGTCTCATTCGGCATCTCAAGATTACCCTGAACATTTTGGTTAGGTAGTGATAGGTCCCAGTAGAAAGCAAGGCATTGGGGGTCTGGTATTACCACCCACAGAGATGCTGTGGAGGAGACTTACCTCATGTGCATTTTCAAACTTATTTAACTTTATAGGCTGGCATTTTCTTCAGTTTATCCTTCCTTGCCCTTATAGAGCAGCAGTGAGTGGTATGTGACCCTCTAGAATTTTTGAGCTGCACTTTCACTAACTCTAGCCAGCACAACAAATGGTGAAAGTTAACGGGAGCTCTAGGTCAAAACATCTGGAAGGCCACAAGTTGCTGGCTCTTACATATAAGCTCATATGCTCATTGTCTAATATGTTCTAAATAATCTGTAGTATTGTTCCCTGCACTTGTTTTTAATTATGTGCAATTAAACTAATTTTCTGTTTTTTCTGTTAGAATACACTGTTAGGATACAGTGCCTGTGACTTTAAGCCACAGTTTCATTGAATCAAACATTTAAATATACTTGTAGCATTCAGAGATGTGCTTTGCATATAACAGCTAATTCTGGTTTCTTTGATCCAAGAATTGTTGATACCAGCAGGAATGAGAATGCTGCTTCTTATATATTCATAGCTTCTGTTTTCAATTTAAAATTTAAGAATTCCTCATTCCTGGGTTGTCATGAAAACTGAACCAGAAACTTCTGAATTGATTCTGGGCTAAAGAACTCAGCATTAACCAACATTAAATAACATGTTAACTCTGGATTGTTTAACCCCTAATATTGCTAGTTAATTGTTATAAGGCCGGTGGCATGAACCCTTCAGTTTGAAGGAGCTGAAAGATATGAAAAAATTTGTTGTTGCTCTGCAGCACTTTTGATGATCAGAGACTAATGTGAGAAACACGGGAGGTGATTTTCCAAATAAAGCATAGGTGCAGAGTAATTAAAGGTCCATACTATATGCAGCTAATCTTTGCTTACGTTCTCTTAGATACAGAGGACAGCATGAATGATCATGAAGACACTAATGGCTCCAAAGAGAGTTTTAGAGAACAAGATATATACCTTCCCATTGCAAATGTGGCAAGGATAATGAAGAACGCTATACCTCAGACAGGAAAGGTAATTAATAGGTCAAAGAGAAATTTGCTGGTATTACTTCATCAAAAGCAGAATCAAGAAGCTTGGATTTTGTAGAGTTTTTGAACTAGATCACAGTCATTAGGTTGCATTCAGTGGGGTTTTAAGATCAAATATTTGGATCTGATTTAGATGCAGAGATATTTACATTGGGAGTGACAAGTGCATCTTGTTTCCTGTTCTTCCACATTTCTATCTTGTCCAGAAGAGAATTCTCATATTTTCCTCTCATGGAAGATACACAAGCTCCCAGTGGTGGGACAAATTCCAATCTCTTAATAAATAGTATTTTTTTCATTTTTCATACTAAAAAGAAGCTGCCACTCCTTCAAAAATTTCAGAGGAATTCATTGTAATGTTTCAGGTTTTAGTAAATTAATTGGTTAGTTTTATGGGCAATTTTACTTTGATGTATTTGAGGGTTAATTCAGATTAAAATAAGAAGTAGGATTGGTTTACTGTATAAAAACATACTTTTTCAGATTGCTAAAGATGCAAAGGAGTGCGTGCAGGAGTGTGTAAGTGAATTCATCAGCTTTATAACATCAGAAGCGAGTGAGAGGTGTCACCAAGAAAAACGAAAGACTATAAATGGCGAGGATATTCTCTTTGCTATGTCAACCCTGGGATTTGATAGCTACGTCGAACCTTTGAAGCTGTATCTTCAGAAGTTCAGGGAGGTTTGTAAGCTTCTCTTTTTAACAGCCTATTTGCAACATTTTCCAGAGTTTCCTCTTCTGTGACTGACTTGTAATTTCCCTGTTATGTATGTGATAGAAGAATGTTTTCAGAATGTTACTGGCTATTTTTTTTCATTTTTATAAAGTTGTTCATTTGAATTGATGGGTCTGTTAGTGATGTCCTTGAAGGATTTGGCCTAGTTCTAATCTGTAGCAGATATCTTGCTGTTCAGGTGCCTTACACTAAAAAGCAGCTTGTATGTATGAATTTGCTGCTTTTGCTCTGTATCTTAATTAACTTGTGCATTAATTGAACTTGCTTTATTTAATGTGTAAGGTCTTGAAGAGCACATGCACAAGAATTTCCACAAAGTGAAGTCTGTATAACTTGACATGACAAGTCTCCTTTCTTTCTTCTTTGCTCATGTCCCCTTCCTCACTCCAGGTATTTAGCAACTTACCTTATGCAAAGTTCTGTTGTTTCTGGATCTGTAATGCTTCTTTGTTTGTTGAAGAGAATTTCTGTACTGCTTTTCAGTTTTAAAAAAATCCAAACCCCTCCATCTTGAATCTGTTTAATTTCTAGCGTGTGCATCAAGGCCAAGAGCTTGAGGAAATAGGAGGAGGAGGAGGAGTTGTTGTAACCCATTGGGCCAGTTCACACATCATGACAAGCTACTGTGGGTTAATGAACCCTTAGTGTGCTGCAACATCTGCTGGCTGTCATTCTGAATATGCAAACCCCAACTGCTGGTTGCCTTGGCTTGCCATGTTGTGCAAACCCGGGTGGCAGTGGTTAAATTTTGCAGAACCCTAGAACAGACCACAGGTTATGTGTAGCGTGCTTAACCCTCGCACAACCCCATCATCCAAGTTCTCTCATGGTTTGGTGGCTGTTGATGCCACTCTTTGTGATTGCTACTTAGTGACTTACTAGGATGAGCAAGTAGTAAAAAAGGTGAGCAGATTGTAGCAGATAAACATTATTATCGCTGTTTGCTTGTTTGCCATCTTACTATTGTATTTGCTGTGAGTAGTGCCACAGCAGAATAGTCACCACCAAATCCACTCCAGAATAAGAAAGTAAGCAAGCAGTAGAAGGAAGAGAGCTGTGGAAGATGCTCCAAGAAAACATTCAGTTGGCGCTGACTGTTTTTATGTATCCCAAGCTGGTAAATGGTTTATCTGAGCATATGATGCAATCATACAGTAGGCAAAGGGGCAGCAATCGCCACTGTGTCAGGTGGCCGTTGTTACTAATGCAGCATAGATGATCTGTTTTCACACCTTGTTCCTCTGTGAGGTTTAATGCCACTTTTGGAGTGTCTATGTGTGTTGGGGTGGTAGTGCTTCCTTTACACTTTCATGTGCCAAGTGACGCATGCACAAAGGTTCAGTTAAACACAACCTGGCCTTTGAAATTGAGGGGAAGCTGCTGCAGTTTCAGAAGCAGGAGTGATGGCTTGGACCACTCCAGATAGGCAACCTCCTGCATGTTCCTAGTTGTTTCAGAACACATCAGTTCCAGTCCTAAGGACTCTTTCACTGCACTCTTTCTTCCAGCAGCTTACTATAAGGTCTGGTTATAGAATGGAAATTGGAGGTCATTTCTGATTAATCACACAAGTCTTTCTATAGAAGCTAAAGATCCTGCGAGAGATTCATATAATGAATATTGCCATAATTTGTGGCATACGAATATGTTACGTACAGGATTCTGTGATCGGGTTTGAAAAATGTGCTTATTTGAAACTACAACACAGATAATTCAAAATGTACAAAACTTGTCTTTGCACTTTGAAAGTGCTTCATGCAAACATTGTTTGTTTGTTTTTTCAAGGCCATGAAGGGAGAAAAGGGTATTGGGGGAACAGTTAACACAGCAGATGGCCTTAGCGAGGAGCTCACAGAGGAAGCATTTAGTAAGTATCACTCAAAACTACAGGAATAGCTCTGGTTGTTGTTGCTTAACATGTGATTGCAATAAGCTTGTTAATTTGGACCATATTTGCATGACCGTTGTATGCCCAAAAAGGTGAAAGCAACTAGTGCTACCACATCAATTGTATAGGAGTCCATGAAAGTTGACTTTAAATGAATTGGAAGTTAGGCTTAGTGGCTTACACTTTTGGGGTAGTTTCTGCATGCATGTACATTATTTTCAACAGTTTTAGTTAACACTTAAAGATGCTTGTGTTTGATCTGTGAGGAGCAATTCACAAATGTGTTATTTGTCACCCGATGACCTAACTTTGTGGCTTATTGGAGTGTCATTCTGCATGTAGAAATCATTTTATTTCATTTCTGTACTACCCTGCAGGTGACTATTCCTCAGTTATGAATATTTAAGCCTTTGAACTCAATGCAGTGTTTAATTTATGGTCAAATTCATTGCTTAAGAGTAGCAAGCAGGAATTTGTCCTTTGTTCACTTAAGGATGGAACGTGGGATCCATGTTTCCCAATACTTCTTGCACAGGGGGGGTCCACCTTTACATAATCTTTACATAATACCATTGCACCATAACAACTCCAATGTACCCTCAATTCTTTTGCCATACTAGAACAGTGTACACATTCCACTATTCTTGACGTATATGCAGTCGCCCTTCAAAGCAGCAAAGAACTCTGGTTATTGATTGCAGAGTAATTAAAAGACTGTTTTGTAGCGTTCTCCTTCCTCACATCAGATGTTGCCATACAATGGAGAGGAAAAAGGCAGAGGTTTTCCAACAAGCATTGTTTATTCTTTTGCTATAACTGGCAGTTTGGGTTTGTTTTGCATAGGTTTCACAGAATTCAATTTTATCTATTAGAGGTCAGGAGTGCTCATTTTTTCCTTGCTAAGATTATCTAGGACTCCTGAGTGCCTGCAAATAAAAATAATGGTTCATAGGTGGTGGGTACTCATGCAGAGAGGTGGAGCAACTAGTAAAATTTGACGTAACTGCATCAGGGCTACCTTGGCTATAATTCTGAGAATAAAGCTGTATAGTTACTTTAACAGCAGTATTTTGAAATGAATTCCCAAAAGGTTAGATTTAATTTTGCATAAGGTATGGTCTGGTAGTATGATGGGATTTCCTCCCTCTCTTCTCCCCCTGAAACCCTCAGTGCTACCTGAATATCTGCTCTGGAAAGTTTCCTAATTCTCCAGAGCAGATTTTGAGGGCATGCAGGCAGCTACCAGGAATGTGGAAAGAATTCCTCCCTGTTCTGCTGAAGGGACTGCTTTCATCAGAGAAGCGGGAGTGTTGGATTCAATGCCATGTGTGGAATTTATCAGTCACATATAATAAAATACATATTTGCTAAATTGTTTTTTTAAAATCAAAGTGTGAATTAAATTTACCTGTGCCGTTACATTTACCTGTGCCTTTGGAGATACCTGCTTTCCCCAGAAACATTGCATTCCTGTTACCATAGGTTTGTAATGGTGGGTAAAGGTTGCGTACTATATGTGTCATTTGGCAGACATCGAACTTGCTTAGATGCTAAAGCAGCCCATCAAGGAAGCTGCATCCTGGGTGCCATTATCAATGTGCAACTCCTGACACACAGGGTGTCATATCTTGTGAACTTGGCCTTTTAGAGTTAAACAACCTGCCCATAACCAGTAGGTTGCAGGGTTATGCAAGGGTGAAATCAGTCTTACTCCCAACTGGAGGTTATAAAAGCTAAGATGCATGTTAATTTCATGTTCTTACCCATGCTAGTGTATTTTTCTTCAGTTTCCAAATTAGGTGGCCTGGTCACTGTCTTAAGTTAAAATTTCATTTCCTCATATAACTCAAATTAGGCACCTCTGTGTCACTGTTTTAACATGACTAATGAAAGAGATTAGATGTGATTTGGCAGTATGCAAATATTGTACAATAGTTTCACCATAGTTATTTTGACTTAATGATGAACACATTTACCTTGTTTACAAGGCACAACAGCCCACCATAGCTTAAGTTACCCTTGGAAGCTATTGTGTTATATCAGGTGCTGTGGGCATCTGGCTTGCCATGGTTGTTGTGTTTTGGGAACCAAGGCAATGGGTTTTCAATAACCATTACATTTGTTTTAGGATTATTTAAGATTTTTCTAACCATGGCAAATCTAGGCATCTCCATGGGTAAATCAGGCCACAGTGAGTTGTTGTGATATGTGAACAGGTCCACTGAACTGGCTGTTAATGAAACTGCTTTCTCTTTTCTAGCTAACCAGTTACCAGCAGGTTTGATAACTACAGATGGCCAACAGCAAAATGTTATGGTGTACACAACATCTTATCAACAGGTATAGCATTCCTTTCTCTTCTTCACTTAGTTTATATTTAAATTGTCCCAATTTCTTCAGTGACCGCTGAAAACAAGCAAAAGGGACAGCAAACAAGCCAGTTATGTCATAGATTGGGCTTGCAAGTATGTTGTTAGTTTGGACTTGCATGGGTGTGTTTCTGGGGTTATTTATTGAAATTTAACCTCTTTTTTATTTTTAAACCTTAGATCTCTGGTGTTCAGCAAATTCAGTTCTCATGATTTGAAGATGGCTTTGGATCTGGGGATGTGAGAGAGATGGACAAGGGATTAGAAAATGCTAAAAGAGAAGAAACATTGGTTTGAAATGGCTGGTGAAAAAAGAAGTATCACTTTGTATATTCAATAGCTGTAATGTAGCTGCCTGAGGCTTGACTAATTGGGGTGTGAACTCTGACTCAAACCTTTTTTCATGAATAATTTTAAAAGAAATTCGATTTTAAAGGTATTAAAGTATTTTTGTTTTGTACGAGAGTTTGTTGCTCTGTATAACTCCTGTATGCATTGTATATTGCAATTTACTACTGTCAGAGATTTGTAGACAGTTTCTTATTTTCATATTGAATCATGTTACTTTTGTAATTCAAGTAAACAACTGGGTTTAATTCATGTTTACCCTTTGAATAAAACATAAGGGTACCGTTCATTTTGAATGCAAGTTGCCTTTATTATAAAAATTGAGATGACCTTTTGTTTTGTAACTGCCTTGCATGACTAAAGTTACGTTAACTATTTATTAATATTTTAACTCTGAAAGGGAATTCCTCAAGCGCCAGCAGTTCACAAGAAGTGCTCCCAGTGTTTTTAATGTAATGATTGAATTAATGTGAATCCAGAGGTAACCAGTTGTTAGATCTTAGCATTAGAAGCTTGAGATGTAATCTATCAGGAACTAATTTGCACAAGCTTAATAATGAGAATGGAGGGAAGTTAGACAAGAATAGTTGTCTTGTGTGCGGGGCCAGTTCTGTAGATTGTCTGGTGCCCAATTACAATGTTAACTGTACCTTGTAGTGCAGTCCCTGTTTTGGAAAAACTAGAATTATGTAGTAGTTTTTGGTTCCCATTGAGTAGGAACATTTGCCTCACTGCTTTTGAAATAAACCCTTTTTAATTTATGATATCTTTAAAGAAGATACTTAATTGTAACAATTTATTAGTCTGGGGGGTAAATTATCTTTTAAAAACATATATCTACATTTCCATGATCTGTGGGGATTCTCAAATGTTTATGATATCCGTGGAGTGTGTGCAGGTTTATGCATGTGTTAGAATGGATCTGGAATGGAGGACTTGCTGGCTGTTTTCTGGCTTTGCAATAAACTACAGTATATTTAAAAAAATCATACTTAATTTTGTAGATGAACAGATTGTTGCAAAGACTGTCTGTACCTTTATATTAGTTTTTAGAGTTGTGTAACAATTGTGATGATGCAGCATCATTCAGTTACTAATGCATGAAAGCCAGTATCCCTAAGTTCAGTTCTGCTCAAAGAGAGTGCATAACAGGCAGTGACCCCATTGCAAATGCTGTTGTGAAGAATCACGGTGGCTTTAGTTTCAGAAAAATCACAGTCCAGGATTAAGATTTCATTGAGTAGGCAGCAGTAACTGATATTTCCTTTATATTCTCACTGCCCAGCGTTTCATGAAAGCATCACTCCATTATTCTGCACTTAAGTGTCCCCACTGTAAAATCAAATGCTGACCTGTTTTATATACACTTTATCTAAGCTAAAAGCGCAAATGCTACCTTGGTTTGGTAGGCATGTGAGCTTTATTGTGAAGTAAGGCTAACCCAAGTAGGCCTTATTCATACATTTAACCACCCATTTCCTAATGGATGATAGTCTTCTGGTACAAGAAGCAGCTCCTATTCTAAACCACTGTAGTGAAGGAACTGTAGTTCATTCTTCAACAGTCCACAAAACATTGAGAGACTCTTGTCAGGAGGACAGAATTAGCCAGATGTACATTTCACCAGGTATTTGTGTGTTGACCATCAGCCCAGGCTTCAAGCTTTCAGAGGCTTCCTTGCCAAAGCAGTTCATGGGTTGGTTGTTTTAAGCTTACCTAGTTAATCATTCCTAATGGTTTAAAAGAAATTAATTAGGATGGTTGTTTTTATTCATTATTTACCTTTAGAAACCTGTAGATAATATGCACTTTTAAAAAATGTGTCGAGTTTGAAAAGCTGTTTTCCTGGAAGCTTGACTGGCTTGTTGCCAACTTAATTTCCTGGAATATGTTGTTACAATACACTGGCTGTTTATGATCAAAATTGACTCCTGATCCACTTTTGCATGAACCTAACCAGGACTGATTTGTGCTTCTGGATTTTTTTTTTAAATGGTAATTTAACGCTTGTGCATTGTATATCCTCCCAAACAATGGAAGTCTTATACTGAGCCACTACATGACTCAACCCAGCCTCTAATGAAATTCAAGTTGGATAAAAAGTGAACACCTGAGCAAGAAAACAAATTAAGGATGCAATCCTATGGGTGATTGGTCAGAAAAAGGCTATACAAGTACAAGCATGCCCAAGCCAGTCACACTGGCTGTGGAGCGCTGGTAGCTGTAGGGCATGTGATGCCAGTGTGATGCTTGTAAAAATCCACATAAAACAATCTCATATCCATAGGTTCCTAAAACATTCGCTTCTTTTTAGCATAATGGGTTCTCATGCTACATAGCATGGGTATCAGTACTGCTGTGTTATTTGTAGGAGGATACAGATGCAATGGGAATGGAACAATGTCCAAATTTGGTTTTAAAAGGTCATGATTAAATAACTGAAGAACACCAGAATGTACATGAAACTTAACAAAACTGGATATATTTAATCTCTACAGTTAACTGATGCCTTATATTAACAGTTGCCTGCTTTCTGTACCAGCCTTCCCAAAACACTTTGGACTACAGTTCCCATCAGTCACAGTAACCATGGAGAGTGGTCAAGTATTATGAGACAGGTAGCTCAAAATAGCTGGAGAGCCCTCTGTATCATGTTGTAAGAGGGAATATTCCAATTCATAGTATTTGCACCATGATTACACTTAATGCTGAATTAGTTAATTTCTCTGAATATAATTTTAACTGCCCTTTTACAGTCTCTATCAACTTGCAGCAGCAGTGTCCAATAATGGACATTGTTCACATGTTTTAGGTTTAAATGGCCAGGTAAGAGCATAGTTTCAATATAGTTGCTCATTCCTACTCTCTAGTTGTCAATATGCCTAAGACTTGCAACCTTATCTTCCCAGGTGTTTCTAAAACAAATTTAAGTGAAAGCCAGTTTTTAAACAACTAATTTCTTGAAGTACTGTACTTGTACTTTCATTGAACACCTCAATAAAATAGATTTCTCAAGGTACTTCCTAAATTACACAAAACACTTGCCTATAAATATTCCCTCTTGTAAAAGTTCCATTGATTGAAGAGATTGTTTTAAAGTACACAAGAAAACATGATTAGTAGGACAAATCACTTTATTATTACAAAGAACAATGCTACTTTTAGATTGTTGTACAAAATATTGAATTTCTTTGTAGAGACCACTTCAGTCATATGCCAGAAGACACTAATTAGCTGGCTTTAACTATCTGTCACATTCCAGTTACCCATGGTTTCATTTTTGTTAGTCTATGGCTTGCTGATGTGTTCTACATAAAAACTGTGATCAAATATTGCTATAAATCATACATAATGGTTGTGTTCAGATGATCATCTTGGCTTAATAAGCCAAAGTATGAGTGAGGGGTTTTTTAAACTTACTTTCGCAGCTTCTGTAATCCTCCCTTTGCAATAAAACTAGAAAGTTTCTAATTTAACCAGTTTTTCATTGCAGCTGAACTGATAACTTTCCAAACAAGACAAGCAATCACAAGAAGTAATTCATAGTTTCATATCATGGCTTGTTAAGAAGCTGGTAACAATAGTTTCCTGGCTCAGCTAAAACTTTAGTTAAACCTTTCTTGTTTGTTCACACTACAAAGGGGATACATGCATGCGCAAGAGGTTCATTCACATTGGCTTATTAAACTGCTATGATTGTCCAAACTAGGCCAGTTGTTCACATAATTAGATACCCATAGTCACAAAACATGTTAAGTTAAATGATGCAGAATGTCATAAATAGTATGGACTTTTCTATTTATAACGTTCATACCAAGTCTATTATTCTTTGAAGTTGCTACAAGATGGGTTCAGTTTTATACAAGATGTTACATGTATAGTTTACAAAGTTGAACAAAATGTTTCCACCAGTTTCTCAAACAACCTGAATTAATTTATACTTTAGGTGAACTTATAGTGGGGTCAATATCCAAGTATTAGATACATTAAAGAGAATAAACTTCAAATATAAACCTTAGAGTGGAATTTATACATTTTAAGTGCTATGAGAAGACCAGGCCACAAAAATAGTTATACAATGTAAACGGGGGGAGGGGGTATACATGATACTAATCTGATGCATATAGAGGGCAGAGGGGCTGTAGACATGGGACAAATTATATGATAGCTGCCCTATTGGCACAAGCACACTTACACAGAAAATCAGGTCCAGAGTAACACCGCCACAAATTTACCTTTGGTAGTCATGACATACCCTTAAAAACAATATATGAACTCAAAAGTGCAAAAATACTTACATATATACTCAACAGATCATATGTTAAGTAATGTATCTACAATCAAGTTATTAGTAGCTAAGTAGCCATACAACGAGAATTCTCACATTCTGTCACAGCATGCTTCCCTAACTCAAAATGTTTTTCCTGTTTTTAAAAATCCACCACAACTGTTTTGCGTTTCCCTATAGTATATAAAGATACTTTTTTTCAACCTTGTGGCCACTGGGAGATCTGGATTCAATCCAGAGTTGGAAGTAGCGTGTGGTGAGCAAGACAGAGGGAAGCACATTGCTGGTCTACACAATTCAGGGAAGAACTGACGCGGTTCTAACAAGCACATGGACCTCCTTGGCCTTCTCCAGCTTTGAAGCCCATGGCCATAGAGGTGTTCTGAAGTTTAGATTTCACAGTACTAGTTAAGAACAATCGAAACATTCCACATTCATTGTGACCTGTGTGATTTTAATTGCTAAGAACAATCAGAATCTTATGGCTGCTACACACACCTTTTCTGACATGATTGTTGCATATTTGCAATAGGAAAGGGTATATTATCACAATGTGAACAAATAAATGCTCATTAATTTCACTCTGTCTTTAAGTCAGCACATCACAAATACACTCTTATATAGGTAGCATAATTGACACCCCTTTCCAATATGGTGCTGAAAATTCATCTCAGAAAAAGTTAATATGTGAAGCGAATTCCTGTGATGAATTAGATGTATACTGTATTTGTGCATGCAGTTACAAATGAGGTTTGGCCTTTTCAGCTTGATATGCAGAATTCACCCAGCCAAGGGTGAATTCATCCATCACCATCTCTCACTGTCATATATAAGTTTATTGATGTACCTTTTCCCATTCTTAGGAAGTAGCCAACAGAAAGTGCTACTTTATTATCATTTCGAAAAGGCTTTAAATATCTTGCCTCATGGCAATATAGATTGTGATGCAGTATGTCAAGTTGCATCAGCATAACTATTGTAAAGATTGTGGGAATGGCTACAAATTGGGTTCTGATGTACTGAATCTCTTCTTGGCAGTCATTTGACCAAATATTTCTTCCTCACCATGTTTAGTAGTGCAGGGGAGGAAGCTGGTAAAACCGGGTTCAAGTCCTACATAAAACCTGGACTCACCATGTGAATTTAGGCAAGTCACTTTTCTTCAGCCTTCCCTCAGTCCATCAGTAAAATGGACTAAATGTGGCCTTCCTCGAAGAAGAACTATTGAACAAGGAATGATTGTAAAGCACTAACATTATCATAATCCACTTGAAAACTGATCTTGTAGATCAAGTAATTCCCATCTTAATTTATTAGGCATTGATGGAATAATGAAGTGCAAAATATTCACTTTATTGCACATATGCATTTAACCAGTCTTCAAAATAAAAGGATTTTAAAAACTTACTTAGATGCCAAGGGGTACAATCCATAGGAACCTTCATAAGGCCCATTCAAATGAATGGAAAGACAACAGTTGTTTACAAAAAAGTGTTCCTGTTGGATTGTGCCTTTATGCTGCATTTCACCTAGTTTACTGGCATAATTCAGCCACATTAGGCTATAATTTGGTAAACAACTATTTATAAAACAGCATCCAAATACCTCTGTTCAGTACATTTTTGTTTGTTTGGGAACAGATTAACATTCCTATTAAGAACTGCTTCACATGTAACTTAGTTGCCACACAGGATGTAGTAAAAACACGCACACTGTTACATTATCATTTGTGACAGGTATCTATTTTTCTGTGTGCATTGAGTTTCTCCCTACTCTCATGTAGGAAAAATGTGAAGCAGCTGGCACAATAGTGATAAAATGATTAAGGTTAAAAGATTACTAAACGCTACTGTTAGGATATGAAACTAAGGCAAAATACGCCACAGAAAACTAATGGAAAGAGAAACATGTATGCCACAGAAGCATGCAAATATGTGCAAATTTGCTTTAACTTTAGATTAATACATTTTTTTCTGGAAGCAACACAAAAATGTTACGTTAAATTCTTATTAGTGCAAAAGAGCATGAATATGCCAAAACAAAGCATACTGATTTTTTTTCTTTTCTAAAAATGAACCATTCATTTTGGAGGACTTCAACATGTAAAGACTCTTGTAAACGTTCAAAATATCTACAGATTTAACATGTTTATGCCCATGAAAAACTAATAGTAGTGCATTTACACTGAATTCGCTTTTCATAACAGAAGTGACTAGTTTAGCAACTTGCATATCATCAGGATACTTTCAAAGATTAGAATATGTGTTTACAAATACTAGAAAAATCTTTACAAAAATGAATATATTAAAATATTCTATACACTTTAAGTTACTGTAAACTAAAACATTTGCCTTGCACTAAAATAGCATGAATATGAAATAAAAGCCAGGAGAGAGATCAAAACGGGAGAGAGAAACTTCTACTCAGTTGTTTTCCCTTATCTTTTGGATTGCACTTGGGAAAGTTTGTGAGTCTCCAGGATTGCAGCTAGTGGAGGGATGTCAGCTGCATCTAGGCAATCAGTCAAATGTGTTGGAAGACCTGCCTCTGCCCTTTGGCATTGCATTACCCTGTTGTAAAATATGAGGATGACAAGCAAAGCAATATAGGTAAGCTTTTAAAAACCCATTGGCAGTGCATATCAACATATCATCTCACAGGTAAGCTCCACCCAGTTCAATGGGATTTAGTCCCAGATAATTGTGCATAGGATATTAGCTTAAAATGGATAGACAGATCAATCCTGGTGTCCAATGTAATATTAAAAGCAATCATTCCTTGTGGAAGAACTTGCTCATCCCTTAACAATATCAACCATCCATTGACTGTATTTGCACATAACATTAACCCATGGTTTGTTGCCCTACCCAGGCATTGTCAGGCAAATGATTGAACAAGCTGTGTTTCTTTTCTCAATCCCTGTGTTGTTCATTTCCCCTGTCCTTTGCTCGCTCCCTCCCTGTATTCCAAATGCCTTTGCGGCACTGTAGTACTGGCATGCAGAGTTGCACTTTTGGAAGGTGCAGGTTGCCATTCTTGCTCACCACCTCTGTAGCCTGGCAAAGCAACTCACGATCAACCCACAGTTCTGGGTCTTCAGGTAATGACAACCCAAACTTTGAACAACCCAACAATGAACTATACGTTCTTTCTGGCATTTTGTCAATTAGCAGACCATCGGTTATCTGGGAAGCTGGCTTTGCACGTCATGACAACCCAGAATTCAGCAACCCAAAGGTTAAATAACTGTGTGCAAACCAAGTCTTTTAGGCCCTGCTTGGATAAAATAAATCCTGAAGCAGGGTACAGGAGCTGTTGTGTCAGTGCAGAGAACAAAGCTTTCTTCTTCAGAGCCCTTCTCCCATGGAACAGTTTTTACTCCCTACAAGCCTCTCCCATCAGTACAATTGAAAAAAAAATGGGAAGAATTAGACATATGTTTGACTTTCAGGTAAACAAGCATACTCCAAGAATTTGAGACCATCGCATACCCTCTCAGACCTATCGAGACAACTGTTATTTTTACATATAAAATCTTCCCATGTACTTCCAGTTTTCTGCTACAGAAGATTTGGAGTTATACCCATGAAAGAAAACTGTACAGTGGGTGCAATCCTATATTGTTAAAACAAACTAGAAAAATGGGAGATAAATCACGTTTTTTGAAATAGTTACAGTTGCAAATTATGATTCGATCATCCATTGAAAGGCAATTATTGTGATGTTTGAAAAACAGCTTTTTTACTTTCACCATTTCCAATGCTATATATTTACCGCAGTCTTCAAACAAGTTGTACTGCAGTAATTCTGTGAGCCATAATTCACAGAGGTTTGCAAATAACCAACATCTTGGGAACCCTTTCTTTCAGTAGCTCTCCAAACAAAATATCGCAATTATATTTCAAACTTCTGAATTAGGGTCAAGAACAGATTAAAGAGAAATCAACTAAGCTTACAGGTGTTAATCTCCCAATGCATTTCTCTTTCGACCATTTTTATGCCAAATCACAAACTTGATTTTTAAACTTAGCATCTATGTCTAGGAACATGGGAAGCTTTATTCTGAATCCGACCATTATTTAGCTCAGTACCACCTACACTAACTGGCAGTGGCTCTCCACGGTTTTAGGAGACTTTTCCAGCCCTGCATGGAGAAGGCAAAGGCAAGTGTGGGATCTTTTGCATGCAAAGCATGGCATCTGTCACTGAGCGACGGCACTTCCCTGTGTGTGCAAAGCTACTGCAATTGGTAGGTCTGTGTGCTGGCAGCTACTGGAAGGAAGACTCTCCAAAAATGCAGACGCATATGTATCCCTCTGGATGTTAACCAGGGACTCTAAAGTGACCATACTAGATATAAAGTAATATGAAAAACACAGTCACTCTAGGTCCATATCTGCAAGACTGTACAATACTGATGCTGTGAAGACAATATAAAATGAAATATTTGGAAGATTTACAAAATATCACGAGTGCTAACTGCTACTCCACAACTTGCGGGATAATATGACGTTTCTATTTTGAACTTGACGTTTTTGTTTCTGCAAAAAAAAAAAAAAAGAGCATGTGGTTAAGAAGCATTTGGGGCAAATTAATTCAAATAGGAGTACCTGAACTCAAGCTTTGGTCTCACCAACTCTGGCCTGACAGCCACTGTTCAGGGGTTTGCTAGCCACTGTTGTATGCAGTGAAGCCCCCTGAAAGATGGAGGCATCCTCTGGCCCTTTGTAACTCTTCTAGGAGGCAAAGGATCCTATACACCAGGGGTCGGCAACCTTTAACACTCAAAGAGCCTTTTGGACCCGTTTCCCACATAAAAGAAAACACCGGGAGCTGTAAAACCCTTTTGACATCTAAAATGAAGATAACACATATATCGTTTTTTACCTTAATGCTATGTATATCTTCATTATGATTTAGCTGCAGCTCTTGTTCAGTCACTAAAAACTGTTATTTTTAATCTTGCATTATAAACTAGTAGGACTCCTTTCATATATTTTGAATGGGATAACAGTTTCCTGCAGAGTCAAAGTCAGTGCTAAAGGGCTGCATGCATTAAACAGCAAACCCCATAAGTTTGTCAGCAATAAAAGCAAATGAATCTACCCACTTATCATTAAACGTTTGGTTTTCTTCAGAAACTTTGTTTTTCTTCGATTTATCCATGGTTGGCCTATTGGGGGGAGGGGGGGAGTCACAGATATAGGTGTGTTTAGTGACTGATTAGCAGATAAACAGGCAAGTGCTGTGAATTGTGACAGGTCCTAAGCGCAGCTTTTGACATTCAGATGAAGGAGCTTACATTTGGACAAAGAGGATCTTTTCAGCAGGGTTTGAGTAACATGCGAGCCTGCAGGAAGCTTGTTCCACTCTTTCCCTGCACAATAGCAGAGGAATGTAGCAATTTACTTGACCCGCTAGTGCAGCCTTCCTGAGTGGATGCCTCATCATCACCTATTCGTATTTTGTAACTCGGAGCCTCGGTCACAGATCGGCGGCTGTGCTGAGCTTGTTTTGAGCAACGGAGCCGCAGCAGGGGGATTCAAGAGCCACGTGCGGCTCCGGAGTCACGGGTTGCTGACCCCTGCTATAAACTGACATTCAACCCTTCATTCTTGTACACAAGGGATTAAATCACCACTCAGAGCACTTTGGGGGTCACTTTTCATTTGGATTGAGGGCCACACTCCTGCATTAACTATGGCAAGGAACACCTGCTATACATTTTCCACACAAAGCTTCCTTTAGAACTCATTCTTTGTGACCCCTTCCTCTTCACCACTAAATGCAAAGTTTTCTCACCCAGTTTGCTCAAAGAACTCTGTCAATAACAATCCCAGCTAGTGTATGTTTCAGCAACCTTACAGTCTCATTGTGTTCCATCTGTACAGGATTGCTCTTATAGAGCAGAGCAAAGGTCCATCTAGCCCAGCTGTTTTCAACAGTGGCTACCTGTTTACTCCTCAAGTAATTGATGTTCAAAGGTAAACTGTCCTGAACAGAGAGGCTCAGTTTAACTTGTAACTTTTTTGAGGGCAACCAGCCACAGTGACAACCCATGGCTTGTTTGAGGGGTTGTTGAGTCACTATGGGTTGTTCTGTGGTCTTAAGTCAGGAGACCAACCCCAATTTGAGCACTGGGAACTGGCAAGTGAGTTTCTTGGCAAGAATGGTAAACACCCCTTGCCACTCTTCCAAGCTGGGCTGGACCATCAGCAGTGGCAAGTGCCCAAGAGGCTTGCTGCCCTCCCCACTGCGACTCTGAGCTGTCTTCGGTTTCCTGCAGCATCTTCCCCCCTGCCGCTGCATCTCAGAAGCAACGGGAAAAGTGAAAACACCCTTAGGACAACTGACTCCAAAGAAAGATGAGGATCAGTCCACTTTGCCAGCAGGTGAGCCTGCCCATTTGGACTTCCATAATTGTGCATGTGTGCACTCACAAAAGACTGAAAAATTATATTTAAAACGTTCAAAATATTTTCACACATGTGCCAGATTCAAGCTACATGCTATAGCTGAACATACAGTGATGACTGGAGAAACAGCCATTGCCTTCCGTCTCAAATGAAAACCTGCAGAGATCGGTCTCCCTTTGCTCCAAAGCTACATTTCAGAACAGGGGTAATGGCAGCAATAAGACTGTCCCCCACACCGTAGCAAAGCAACTGGATGCTTTCTTCACAAGGAGAAATACCCCAACCTCAACCACTCCCCCGCTCCATTGTTGAGAGCAGCGGTGTCTGCAGAAAAGTCAAGGTGGGCTGCCAACAATAAACACCTGGAATTCCCAGGGAGGAGGTCTCTAATAGAGAAGGTGCCCTACATGGCCAATGACCGTCTTTTCTGGAGAACTGCTGTATGCTGCCCTGGTAGAGTTATTTTGTGCCACCCACTAAAGATGGGCCATGTGGCATTACTTATTTGGACAGGGCCTCCAGTGTTACAAGGAGCTAATCCCTCCCTGTACACTAGGAAAAAAATATTTGTGACATTAACTGCCTCTCTCTACAAAATTCAAATGCAAGATTTAGGTGTCCAGGTAAACCACTGTCCTTACCTTGGAGCCATCGAACTTGTGTAGCTGGTCCATATCCCCTCTCATTCTTGGCCGAGATCCTGAACACGATGGCAGGTTTGGATGTGTGATCAACATGAGCATTTGCAAGCTGGGCAGCTGTCACTGTACATGAAGTCTTAAGGCCACAATAAATTTTCATAAACATGAGCTGATTAGGATTTTCCTGGAGCTGGGTGGTTCTTATTGCCAAGTAGGCAGAATATTCTAAGATATTTCCTGAAGGTGAGACAGGAGGCTCCCATGAAAGGTGAATACAATCTGCACTCTGAGGAAGAGAGACGAAATCAAATTCTCACCAAGTAATTTAGGTTTCAATTTACTTTGCAGAGAGAGAATTTCAGGCTGCCAAGCCTAATGTGCTGGAACCGCTATCTGCTCATTTAAGATATCAAAAGGCCTGGTTAAGGCTCCTCCATATGGAGGAAAAAAACAGCACAAGCACACATGCTGCTACTGAGTTGTGTTGCTCAGGACTATTCTTACCTTAGAGAAAACATGCCTTGCCACCACCTAAGACAGCATTCCACAACCTGGAGGCAGAGAGATGCATCCAGCCGCAACCCCCCCTCATTACTGGGCAGCACGGACAGTGGACGTGACTTGGGCCGAGTCCCCTTGGCCCCAGTTAGTATGCTCAATCATCAGGAATGCTGGGAAGTGTAGTCCTAAACGACTGGATGGCACCAGCTAAGAGAAGGCTGCATTAAATAACGTTGGCATTGGACTGCAATAAGGTGCTCATAAGGCTTCCCAACCAGTGGATGCCTGACTTGACTCTACTGGCTCACTGTTCACAGTATTATGCTAAAGAGCTGGTGCATTCTGGGGTTCAGCACCTGTGTGCTACTTCCCCTCCCCTTCCACTTTATTCCAATTGAAAACTACTTCCTTTGTTCAGAGCGAGATACATACATTGCCATCACTGACTTGGACAAAGAATAGCAAGCCCCAAAGCTTCTCTCTGAGTTTGCAAAAGAACTAAACAAATCTGCATACCAATCTCTTCCTTACCTTGCTAATTTTGACGATGGAAGGCGCTCCGGGAAATCCAGGGATGCAGGTCTTAAATTCACTGACTTTACTGAATGGCCCAATGCCACAGCCATTAATGGCCGCAACCCTGAACCTGTATAAAGTACCAGGAGCAAGATCCTGTTTCTTAAGTAAACTGTCATTTGGAACATCCGCATTGTCTACCTAAAGATGAAAAAACAGAAAGATGAACAAACCATGCATTTGCGCTATATTTTGAAAATGGCAAAAAGAGACCAATTACAGAATGTTCCTTTTTTGCAAATGGTGACACTAGAACCCCTGCATGCTTAACTGCCTAGTACAACCACACATTCATGATGATTAAGACATATGGAACATACTCCAACCAAAGTTGAAACCTTTTAAGACCCATTGATGTCAATACAAGAATTGAATGTATGTTTAAGCAACTCTCATTATACTCTCAATATTTAGTTGTGCCTCTGCCACCACCCCAGACAAAGGGATCTTAAAATAATTTAATATTTTAAATTATTTTAAACAGTTACCTTGCTTGAAACTGTGGCCTTTTCCTCTGCCAGCAAGTAGAACTGGTTCACCAAAGCACTGTTATTTTGAAAAATGCCAACATCATACCATCTTCTCTCTTGTGTTCTTACTCTTGCATTCTGCCTCGGTGGTGATGTTTTCTATGGTTTGGAGAATAAGTTTCATTAAAGGATTGAAGTACCACATCAAAGGTGGCCAGAAGGTAGATCTTCAGATGCTGTGGGCTTCAGCTCCATCAGCTTCTGCCAGCGTGGCCAATGGCCAGGCAGGAGTGCTGAGAGGTGACATTCAAAACAGTTGGAGCTCTTCTTTCTGCTCAGCTCTGATCCACATAACACACACATGCGCATACACACACTGCCCTTAAGATACTTGAGCATGAAGGAGAAGTGAAAGGAACTCTTTCCCATTTGTACAACCCAGGATAGCTGTACTACCAATGGTGCAATGATGACAGATATCATAACACATGCAAGACAGTGTCTTGCATTTACATCAGCCCAATCCACACTGGCACCCTCTAGATATGCTGGACTGCAGCTGCTACCATCTCCAGACAGCACAGCCAATCACCCTGTCAAATGGGATGATGGAAGTTGTAGTCCAACACATCTTGAAAGTTCCACCTTGAGCAAGTTGCATTTATATGGTAGATTTCAAATGCTCAAGGCATTTTATATGCATTATCTGAGCAATTCCTCTCTAATATATATGACAGAATTCTCTCTATCTTGCAGTAGAGTTGAAGCCAAGACCTTGCCTCAGGTCACCTAGAAACTTCAGAAGGGAAATGAGATCTGAACTGTTCTCATCTGACAGCCATATTCACTGTGTTGTTGTTGTTAGTTGCGAAGTAGTGTCCGACCCATCGCAACCCCATGGACAACATTCCTCCAGGCCTTCCTGTCCTCCACCATCCCCCAGAGTCCACTTAAGCTCACGCCGACTGCTTCAGTGACTCCATCCAGCCACCTCATTCTCTGCTGTCCCCTTCTTCTTTTGCCATCTATTGTTCCTAGCATTAGGCTCTTCTCCAGGGAGTCCTTCCTTCTCATTAGGTGGCTAAAGTATTTGAGTTTCATCTTCAGGATCTGGCCTTCTAAAGAGCAGTCAGGGTTGATCTCCTCTAGGACTGACCGGTTTGATCACCTTGCGATCCAAGGGACTCCAATTTTCTTAAAGAGATCTCTGGTCCTCCCTATTCTATTGTTTTCTTCTATTTCTTTGCACTGTTCATTTAAGAAGGCATTCTTATCTCTTCTAGCTATTCTCTGGAATTCTGCATTCAATTGGGTGTATCTTTCTCTTTCTTCCTTGCCTTTCGCTTCCCTTCTTTCCTCAGCTATTTGAAAAGCCTCCTCAGACAGCCATTTTGCTTTCTTGCATTTCTTTTTCTTTGGGATGGTTTTAGTTGCTGCCTCTTGTACAATGTTGTAAACCTCCGTCCGTAGTTCTTCAGGGACTCTGTCTATCAGATCTAATTCCTTAAATCTGTTTGTCACCTCTACTGTATATTCATCAGGGATATGATTTAGGTCATACCTGAGTGGCCTAGTGCTTTTCCCTATTTTCTTCAATTTAAGCCTAAATTTTGCAACCAGAAGCTCATGATCTGAGCCACAGTCAGCTCCTGGTCTAGTTTTTACAGACTGCATTAATACTTTTCAAAGAATGAGTGGCTCAAGGGTGAAAACACACACTTCTCAGATGGCAGTTGGTTGTCTTTGTTTCTGTCAGTCCTTAGAAATGCCAGCCATGTCCTTTCACAAAACGCTGTCCATAGAAAGCAGTTCTTTATGAGGGGGAGTTGGATTCCTACCATTCCTAGCCAGCAGAGCTATGATGCAGGGTGATTTGACCTTCAATATTTTAACCTACAAGCTGTCTAATCCTCCCCTAGAGGCTTTCAAATACCATTCAGCTTCAGGGTGGAACCTCCTACTCAAGCTAGCATTCAGGGTCCACCTCTTTGCTTCACATGGGGAAGAGCTCCCCTCCAACCCACACCTGCTTTGCCTGGCAAGCTGTGCAGCTGGATCAGACCACAGCAGCTGATAGCCCCATTCAATCCAGGCCAGGCTTCTATCCATTTTTTATTTTTCTCCTGTATCCCACATCCTAGGAAGACCCATGGGGCTATCACAGGGCACTTACTGCAGTAGGGCTTGTCCTCCCCCTGCTTACCCTCCATAGGGTGCTTTGGCCTGCCCTATTGCTGCACAATTCTGAGTGATACCCCACTGTCTGGAGGCACCCATGGACAGATGGTTGTTCTTGTGCAGCTCGTTTTACTTCACTGGGGATTTTTCAGGAGGCTTTTCTAGAGAACTGAATGAAGAGATGTCAGAGCGAGAGCTGAACCAGTGCTATGCATTCTATTGTCCTCTAAATCAGTCCTGCCAAGGAGCCCCCCTAAGTTACTAGCCCAATACATTTTTATTAGCTTGGTGGCTAATTGTAAGAGCTCTGACCATCCACCCA